>NC_068424.1:49335706-49563206 GCF_023373465.1 Oncorhynchus keta | reverse complement strand
GGACAGAAATAGAGACATACTGTAGAGAGAGAGAGAGAGGAAGAGAGGGATGGACAGAGATAGAGACACTGTAGAGAGAGAGAGAGGAAGAGAGGGATGGACAGAGATAGAGACATACTGTAGAGAGAGAGAGGAAGAGAGGGATGGACAGAGACAGAGACATACTGTAGAGAGAGAGAGAGGAAGAGAGGGATGGACAGAGATAGAGACATACTGTAGAGAGAGAGAGAGGAAAAGAGGGATGGACAGAGACAGAGACATACTGTAGAGAGAGAGAGAGGAAGAGAGGGATGGACAGAGATAGAGACATACTGTAGAGAGAGAGAGAGGAAAAGAGTGATGGACAGAGACAGAAACATACTGTAGAGAGAGAGAGAGGAAGAGAGGGATGGACAGAGATAGAGACATACTGTAGAGAGAGAGAGAGAGAGAGGAAGAGAGGGATGGACAGAGATAGAGACATACTGAAGAGAGGGAGGGACAGGGAGAGAGGGACAGGGACAGGGACAGAGGAGGTACTCACAGCGTCAGACATCCTCCCTGTTATCGCTGAGTGGTTCGCTGTGATGTTAGCTTCATGGCTACGGTGACATTGCTACAGCCGTATCGCCATGGCTCCCAGGGGTAAGCAAGGGCTTGGTTTGTGCTTTTCCTGCCTGCCGCTGTCGTTCCGCTACTCGTCCTCCGCTCTCTCTCCTTTTTTTCCTTCTTTTAAAACCTCAGAGTCCCCCTTTCCTCTTCTCTCTGTTCCTTCTCCACTCCCTCCCCCTGCCTATGCTTCTCTCTCTCTCTCTCTCTCACTCTCTTTCTCTCTCGCTCTGTTTCCCTCGCGCGCACGCTTGATTGGAGAGTCCTCCGCAAGGTCTTACCTCTGTCTTTCACTGTCAGCGAAGCATGCCTTCCCTCCCTCCATCTATCCCTCTCTCCTTCTCTCCTTCTCCCCCTCTCTCCTTCTCTCCCTCCCTCTCTCCTTCTCTCCCTCTCTCCTTCTCTCCCTCCCTCTCTCCTTCTCTCCCTCTCTCCTTCTCTCCCTCTATCCCTCTCTCCTTCTCTCCCTCCCTCTCTCCTTCTCTCCTTCGCTACCAATCTCTCTCTCTCTCCTTCTCTCTCTCCCTCTCTCCCTCCCTCTATCCCTCTCTCCTTCTCTCCCTCCCTCTCTCCTTCTCTCCCTCTCTCCTTCGCTACCAATCTCTCCTTCTCTCCTTCTCTCTCTCTCCTTCTCGTTGAAGCTCTAGGACTTGCGCTCCTTCTGGTGTATCCCTTTCTCTGCTTCTTTCTCACTGTTTCTTTGCCTCGTGGTCTTCCACCCTGCTTCTCTTTCCTCTTCCCTTTCTCTCCTACTGCAGTACACAGAGACAGGGTTGCCTTAGCACACACACACACACTCTCTCACAGACACACACACTCTCACACACACACACACACACACACACACACACACACACACACACACACACACACACACACACACACACACACACACACACACACACACACACACACACACACACACACACACACACACAAAGTGTGACGGGGGGACAAACAAAGTGAGAGAGAGATAGGGGAAGAGGGAGAGAGCTGTTAGCCAATAGCGAGAGGGTAAAGGAGAAAGAGCACTAGAGACAAAGGGTAGAAATAGACCTGGGGAGACCCCCCCAAACACACACACCCCTACACAGAGTGCTCCACATATAGACCTATGCTTTCATCAATTCAGACCCACGTGACCACACACACACACACACACACACACACACACACACACACACACACACACACACACACACACACACACACACACACACACACACACACACACACACACACACACACACACACACACACACACACACAGACTTGCTGAGTGCTCCAGATATAGCCCCATGACTTCATCAACCATCTAACCCCCCCCACACACACACATTCAGAGACGGGGGCTCATTCATATTGAATCAGAGAGAGAGAGAGAAAGGGGGAGAGAGAAGGAGGTAATGAGTGAGAGAACATTCAGTTCAGAGCTGGGGATATTCCTGTTGATGTGGAGCATTTTGAAGAACCCCCCAAAACACACGCACATGAGCACACACTCACTTACACACACACACACACACACACACACACACACACACACACACACACACACACACACACACACACACACACACACACACACACACACACACACACACACACACACACACACACACACACACACACACACACACACGCAGAGGGAGAGTCACTGGGAGGTCCAGCACAGTCCAGTCTCCTTAGAATCTAAGGTGGACTCTGCACTTAGATACCCAACCTGAGAAAACACTCAATTCAATGGGCTTTATTGGCATCGGAAACATGTGTTTACATTGCCAAAGTATTGCCACCTCTCTCTCACTCTGTCTGTCTACATCATCCCATCACTCTCATCCTCATCACCATTCTCATCCCCGTCTCTCTCTCTGTCTGTCTACATCATCCCATCACTCTCATACTCATCCCCATTCTCATCCCCCTCTCACTCTGTCTGTCTACATCATCCCATCACTCTCATCCTCATCCCCATTCTCATCCCCCCTCTCTCTCTCTCTCTCTCTCACTCTGTCTGTCTACATCATCCCATCACTCTCATCCTCATCACCATTCTCATCCCCGTCTCTCTCTCTGTCTGTCTACATCATCCCATCACTCTCATACTCATCCCCATTCTCATCCCCCTCTCACTCTGTCTGTCTACATCATCCCATCACTCTCATCCTCATCCCCATTCTCATCCCCCCTCTCTCTCTCTCTCTCACTCTGTCTGTCTACATCATCCCATCACGCACATCCCCATTCTCATCCCCCTCTCTCACTCTGTCTGTCTACATCATCCCATCACTCTCTCTCAATTCAATGGGCTATATAGGCATGGGGAACATATGTTTACATTGCCAAAGCAAGTGAAATAGAAAATAAACAAATGAAGAAGAGACTGTTAGCAGAACTTTCTCTCCACCTGGTCTCACTTGGCCAATTACCCCACAGCTAGGCTGCCCAACACACACACACACACACCGCGTCACAGCCCATACACACACACAGGTACGTCACAGTCCCCACACCGTTGGGTCCACAGGGTTTTTCCTTCCAGTTCTATGATATCTCACTCCCAGACAGTCAATCATGCAGGACTAGCCAACAGCCATTTCCTACCTACACTATAGCACCTGGCTGTGGAGTCCCTCTCGTCACCAGTGAGGAACACAGCAGAGCCTTGCTTACAGTGCACTCTAGGGACCACTCTGTGTACTGCAGCAGTAGCGTGATGGGGCATCTGTGCTAAGTGCACACTTTCCTTTCCATGCATAACAGACTCATAACAGATTAACTCTCTCTCTCTCTCTCTCTCTCTCTCTCTCTCTCTCTCTCTCTCTCTCTCTCTCTCTCTCTCTCTCTCTCTCTCTCTCTCTCTCTCTCTCTCTCTCTCTCTCTCTCTCTCTCTCTCTCTCTCTCTCTCTCTCTCTCTCTCTCTCTCTCTCTCTCTCTCTCTCTCTCTCTCTCTCTCTCTCTCTCAGTACAAAAAAGCAGATGTAATCATGTAAAGAAGGGAGAAAAATGGAGTGAGAGATACAGTAGACATGGAGAGGAAGAGAGACGGAGGGAGAGAAAGGAAGAGATGTGGAGAGGACAGAGAGACGGAGGGAGAGAAAGGCAGAGACATGGAGAGGACAGAGAGACGGAGGGAGAGAAAGACAGAGACATGGAGAGGACAGAGAGACGAAGGCAGAGACGTGGAGAGGAAGAGAGACGGAGGGAGAGAAAGGCAGAGACGTGGAGAGGAAGAGAGACGGAGGGAGAGAAAGGCAGAGATGTGGAGAGGAAGAGAGACGGAGGGAGAGAAAGGCAGAGATGTGGAGAGGACAGAGAGACGGAGGGAGAGAAAGGCAGAGATGTGGAGAGGAAGAGAGATGGAGGGAGAGAAAGGCAGAGATGTGGAGAGGACAGAGAGACGGAGGGAGAGAAAGGCAGAGATGTGGAGAGGACAGAGAGACGGAGGGAGAGAAAGGCAGAGATGTGGAGAGGACAGAGAGACGAAGGCAGAGACGTGGAGAGGAAGAGAGACGGAGGGAGAGAAAGGCAGAGATGTGGAGAGGAAGAGAGACGGAGGGAGAGAAAGGCAGAGATGTGGAGAGGACAGAGAGACGGAGGGAGAGAAAGGCAGAGATGTGGAGAGGACAGAGAGACGGAGGGAGAGAAAGGCAGAGATGTGGAGAGGACAGAGAGACGGAGGGAGAGAAAGGCAGAGATGTGGAGAGGACAGAGAGAAGGAGGGAGAGAAAGGCAGAGATGTGGAGAGGACAGAGAGACGGAGGGAGAGAAAGGCAGAGATGTGGAGAGGAAGAGAGACGGAGGGAGAGAAAGGCAGAGATGTGGAGAGGACAGAGAGACGGAGGGAGAGAAAGGCAGAGATGTGGAGAGGAAGAGAGACGGAGGGAGAGAAAGGCAGAGATGTGGAGAGGAAGAGAGACGGAGGGAGAGAAAGACAGAGACATGGAGAGGACAGAGAGACGGAGGGAGAGAAAGACAGAGACATGGAGAGGACAGAGAGACGGAGGGAGAGAAAGACAGAGACATGGAGAGGACAGAGAGACGGAGGGAGAGAAAGACAGAGACATGGAGAGGACAGAGAGACGGAGGGAGAGAAAGACAGAGACATGGAGAGGACAGAGAGACGGAGGGAGAGAAAGATAGAGACATGGAGAGGACAGAGAGACGGAGGGAGAGAAAGACAGAGACATGGAGAGGACAGAGAGACGGAGGGAGAGAAAGACAGAGACATGGAGAGGACAGAGAGACGGAGGGAGAGAAAGGTAGAGAGGAAAGGATAGAGAAGTGACTTGGTGAGAGGCTGCAGGGGAGGGCCGACACTCACACCCCTCCTCCTCTACATGCTTTTCCCATTACCTAGAGACAGCCTCTGAAAGTTTTATAGTCCAGAGCGGGAGGGGTGAAGGGATTGGGAGAGCAAATAAGAGGGGGAGAAGGTGGGAGAGAGAGAGAGAGAGAGAGAGAGAGAGAGAGAGAGAGAGAGAGAGAGAGGGAATTGGAGGGAGAGAGAGCAGCATTGTCCCATTGTATTGAGAAACAGAAAAAGACATAGCCATACAGAAGAAAGTGAAAAAGGCAGACAGAGAGGTGAGGAAAGCTACCATGCAGAAAGACTCCATTATTTTTCTACCAGTCCCATTCAACACAACGGTACATTCTACACATGACATACATGTCCAGCAAACGCTGGAGCCCTTCAAAACTCAACTCTGGACCTCGAAGCCAGTTCCACTGCGTTTTTTTTTCATTCTCTTCCTCTAACCAGGGACTGATTTAGACCAGGGACACCAGGTGGGTGCAATGAGTTATCAGGTAGAACAGGACCAGCAGGATCCAGACCAAGTAGGGTAAGAGTTGAATACCCCTGGTATAGAGGGTCAAAGTCTGCACACTCCCACATAACTCTAACTTAACCAAGACTGTGAACCCTGGGGCCTGGGAGTGAATATGAGTCAGCAACATTACCAGTTTAATATAGAGAGGTTAAGACCATGTCACACAGTAGAATGATGGAGAGGTCCCCATCTCCCCATTGAGGATAAACCACTAGATGTAATAGATGTAATAAAGGATATTCCCAAAGTGGATGGGGTTATATCCTTCCTGTTTGGCCCTGTTGGGGTGCTACATTGTCTCCTGATGGGGTAATGTTCTCTAATTCTCTCCTTCTCTCTTTCTTTCTCTCTCATAAGATGCCCTAAAGGATATTCCTGACCCCTCCTGTCTCAGCCTCCAGGTTAATATGCTGCAGTAGTTTATGTGTCGGGGGCAAGGGTCAGTTTGTTATATCTGGAGTGACTTCTCCTGTCCTATTCGGTGTCCTGTGTGAATCTAATTGTTAATCTATTCTCTAGTTCTAGATCTTTCTTTCTCTCGGAGGACCTGTAATAAAGGCCCTAGGACTACCATGCCCCAGGACTACCTGACATGATGACTCTTGCTGTAGTCCACCTGGCCGTGTGCTGCTCATCAGCTTTTCAACTGTTCTGTTAGGGATTAATCGACCATGCTGGTGTAATTGAACATCTTGGCCATGGTGTTATAATCTAATAAAGAGGTACTGGCACACCCCAGGATATGCTCTCAGGATATTCTCTTTCTCTAATTATCTAAAGGATATTCACGGAGGACCTGAATAGGATGCCCCAGGATTCACATGACATGATGATTCAGTCCCCAAAGGATATTCACTGCTGCTGCACCCAGTTTCAACTGTTCTGCCTTTGCTACTAGGTGTAATAGATGTAATAAAGGTAATAAAGGATATTCAGTAGCTTTGCTACAGGTGTAATAGATGTAATAAAGGATCCCTCAGTAGCTTTGCTACTAGTGTAATAGATGTAATAAAGGATATTCACTAGGTGTTCTAGGTGTAATTATGTAATAAAGGGTTTTCATGCTGGTCACAGTGTAACATATGTAATAAAGGGTATTTCTGTTATAATACTCCAGGTGCACATAAATGTAAGAAAGGATATTCACTAGGTGGTTCATCTCTAGGTTCTTCCTAGATGTAATAAAGGATATTCACGGGAGGTGTGCTACTAGGTGTAATATATGTAATAAAGGGTTTCACTAGGTGTACTACTAGGTGTAATGATGTAATAAAGGATATCCACTATTCACCTACTAATAGATCTAATAAAGGGTATTCACTAGGTGTAATAGATGTAATAAAGGGTATTCGCTAGGTGTAATAGAACTAATAAAGGGTATTCACTAGGTGTAATAGATGTAATAAAGGGTATTCACTAGGTGTAATAGATGTAATAAAGGATATTCACTAGGTGTGATAGATGTAATAAAGGGTATTCACTAGGTGTAATAGATGTTATAAAGGATATTCACGAGGTGTTCTACTAGGTGTAATAGATGTAATAAAGGGTATTCACTAGGTGTAATAGATGTAATAAAGGGTATTCACTAGGTGTAATAGATCTAATAAAGGGTATTCACTAGGTGTAATAGATCTAATAAAGGGTATTCACTAGGTGTAATATATCTAATAAAGGGTATTCAAAAGGTGTAATAGATGTAATAAAGGGTATTCACTAGGTGTAATAGATGTAATAAAGGGTATTCACTAGGTGTAATAGATCTAATAAAGGGTATTCACTAGGTGTAATAGATGTAATAAAGGGTATTCACTACGTGTAATATATGTAATAAAGGATATTCACTAGGTGTAATAGATGTAATAAAGGGTATTCACTAGGTGTAATAGATGTAATAAAGGATATTCACTAGGTGTGATAGATGTAATAAAGTGTATTCACTAGGTGTAATAGATGTAATAAAGGATATTCACTAGGTGTAATAGATGTAATAAAGGATATTCAGTAGCTTTGCTACTAGGTGTAATAGATGTAATAAAGGATATTCAGTAGCTTTGCTACTAGGTGTAATAGATGTAATAAAGGATATTCACTAGGTGTGCTACTCGGTGTAATATATGTAATAAAGGATATTCAGTCGGTGTGCTACTAGGTGTAATAGATGTAATAAAGGATATTCAGTAGCTTTGCTACTAGGTGTAATAGATGTAATAAAGGATATTCAGTTGTTGTGCTACTAGGTGTAATAGATGTAATAAAGGATATTCACTAGGTGCTACTAGGTGTAAGGTGTAGATGTAATAACCTGTATTCACTAGGTGTACTACTAGGTGTAATAGATGTAATAAAGGATATTCACTAGGTGTAATAGATGTAATAAAGGGTATTCACTACGTGTAATATATGTAATAAAGGATATTCACTAGGTGTAATAGATGTAATAAAGGGTATTCACTAGGTGTAATAGATGTAATAAAGGATATTCAGTAGCTTTGCTAATATAGATGTAATAAAGGATTATTAGGTGTAATAGATGTAATAAAGGATATTCAGTAGCTTTGCTACTCGGTGTAATAGATGTAATAAAGGATATTCAGTAGCTTTGCTACTAGTTGTAATAGATGTAATAAAGGATATTCACTAGGTGTACTACTAGGTGTAATATATGTAATAAAGGATATTCACTTGGTGTACTACTAGGTGTAGTTTTATGTAATAAAGGTATTAACTAGGTGCAATAAATGTAATAAAGGATATTCACTAGGTGTACTACTAGCTAGATGTAATAAAGGATATTCACTAGGTGTGCTACTTGGTGTAATAATGTAATAAAGGATATTCACTAGGTGTAATAGATGTCCCTATAATAGATGTAATAAAGGATATTCACTAGTAATAGATCTTGTATTCACTAGGTGTAATAGATGTAATAAAGGTATCACTAGGTGTAATAGTAAAGATGTAATACGATTAGGTATTCACTAGGTGTAATAGATGTAATAAAGGGTATTCACTAGGTGTAATAGATGTAATAAAGGATATTCACTAGGTGTCAATAGATGTAATAAAGGGTATTAGATGTAATAAACTAGGTGTAATAGATGTTATAAAGGATATTCACGAGGTGTTCTACTAGTGTAATAGATGTAATAAAGGGTATTCACTAGGTGTAATAGATGTAATAAAGGGTATTCACTAGGTGTAATAGATCTAATAAAGGGTATTCACTAGGTGTAATATATCTAATAAAGGGTATTCACAAGGTGTAATAGATGTAATAAAGGGTATTCACTAGGTGTAATAGATGTAATAAAGGGTATTCACTAGGTGTAATAGATGTAATAAAGGGTATTCACTAGGTGTAATATATCTAATAAAGGGTATTCAAAAGGTGTAATAGATGTAATAAAGGGTATTCACTAGGTGTAATAGATGTAATAAAGGGTATTCACTAGGTGTAATAGATCTAATAAAGGGTATTCACTAGGTGTAATAGATGTAATAAAGGGTATTCACTACGTGTAATATATGTAATAAAGGATATTCACTAGGTGTAATAGATGTAATAAAGGGTATTCACTAGGTGTAATAGATGTAATAAAGGATATTCACTAGGTGTGATAGATGTAATAAAGTGTATTCACTAGGTGTAATAGATGTAATAAAGGATATTCACTAGGTGTAATAGATGTAATAAAGGATATTCAGTAGCTTTGCTACTAGGTGTAATAGATGTAATAAAGGATATTCAGTAGCTTTGCTACTAGGTGTAATAGATGTAATAAAGGATATTCAGTTGTTGTGCTACTAGGTGTAATAGATGTAATAAAGGGTATTCACTAGGTGTACTAGGAGGTGTAATATCTGTAATAAAGGGTATTCACTAGGTGTACTACTAGGTGTAATACATGTAATAAAGGATATTCACTAGGTGTAATAGATGTAATAAAGGGTATTCACTAGGTGTAATAGATCTAATAAAGGGTATTCACTAGGTGTAATAGATGTAATAAAGGGTATTCACTAGGTGTAATAGATGTAATAAAGGATATTCAGTAGGTGTGATAGATGTAATAAAGGGTATTCACTACGTGTAATATATGTAATAAAGGATATTCACTAGGTGTAATAGATGTAATAAAGGGTATTCACTAGGTGTAATAGATGTAATAAAGGATATTCACTAGGTGTGATAGATGTAATAAAGTGTATTCACTAGGTGTAATAGATGTTATAAAGGATATTCACGAGGTGTTCTACTAGGTGTAATAGATGTAATAAAGGATATTCAGTTGGTGTGCTACAAGGTGTAATAGATGTAATAAAGGGTATTCCCTAGGTGTAATAGATGTAATAAAGGGTATTCACTAGGTGTTCTACTAGGTGTAATAGATGTAATAAATGGTATTCACGAGCTCTGCTACTAGGTGTAATAGATGTAATAAAGGATATTCACTAGGTGTGCTACTAGGTGTAATAGATGTAATAAAGGATATTCACTAGGTGTAATAGATGTAATAAAGGATATTCCCTAGGTGTAATAGATGTAATAAAGGGTATTCACTAGGTGTTCTACTAGGTGTAATAGATGTAATAAAGGGTATTCACTAGGTGTAATAGATGTTATAAAGGATATTCACTAGGCGTGCTACTTGATGTAATAGATGTAATAAAGGGTATTCACTAGGTGTAATATATGTAAAATAGGATATTCACTAGGTGTGCTACTAGGTGTAATATATGTAATAAAGGATATTCACTAGGTGTACTACTAGGAGTAATATTTGTAATAAAGGGTATTCACTAGGTGTACTTCTAGGTGTAATATATGTAATAAAGGGTATTCACTAGGTGTACTACTTGGTGTAATAAATGCAATAAAGGATATTCACTAGGTGTACTACTAGGTGTAATAGATGTAATAAAGGATATTCACTAGGTGTTCTACTAGGTGTAATAGATGTAATAAAGGATATTCACTAGGTGTTCTACTAGGTGTAATAGATGTAATAAAGGGTATTCCCTAGGTGTAATATATGTAATAAAGGATATTCACTAGGTATTAGATGTAATAAAGGGTATTCACTTGGTGTAATATATGTAATAAAGGATATTCACTAGGTGTAATAGATGTAATAAAGGGTATTCACTAGGTGTAATAGATGTAATAAAGGGTATTCACTAGGTGTAATAGATGCAATAAAGGATATTCACTAGGTGTTCTACTAGGTGTAATAGATGTAATAAAGGGTATTCCCTAGGTGTAATATATGTAATAAAGGATATTCACTAGGTATTAGATGTAATAAAGGGTATTCACTTGGTGTAACATATGTAATAAAGGATATTCACTAGGTGTAATAGATGTAATAAAGGGTATTCACTAGGTGTAATAGATGTAATAAAGGATATTCACTAGGTGTTCTACTAGGTGTAATAGATGTAATAAAGGATATTCAGTAGCTTTGCTACTAGGTGTAATAAATGTAATAAAGGATATTCACTAGGTGTGCTACTAGGTGTAATAAATGTAATAAAGGATATTCACTAGGTGTTCTACTAGGTGTAATAGATGTAATAAAGGATATTCACTAGGTGTTCTACTAGGTGTAATAGATGTAATAAAGGGTATTCCCTAGGTGTAATAGATGTAATAAAGGGTATTCACTAGGTATTAGATGTAATAAAGGGTATTCACTTGGTGTAATATATGTAATAAAGGATATTCACTAGGTGTAATAGATGTAATAAAGGGTATTCACTAGGTGTAATAGATGTAATAAAGGATATTCACTAGGCGTGCTACTAGGTGTAACAGATGTAATAAAGGATATTCAGTAGCTTTGCTACGAGGTGTAATAGATGTAATAAAGGGTATTCAGTCGGTGTGGTACTAGGTGTAATAGATGTATTAAAGGATATTCAGTAGCTTTGCTACTAAGTGTAATAGATGTAATAAAGGATATTCAGTAGCTTTGCTACTAGGTGTAATAGATGTAATAAAGGATATTCAGTTGGTGTGCTACGAGGTGTAATAGATGTAACAAAGGGTATTCACTAGGTGTACTACTAGCTGTAATAAATGTGATATTCACTAGAGGATATTCACTAGGTGTAATAGATGTAATAAAGGATATTCACTAGGCGTGCTACTAGGTGTAATAGATGTAATAAAGGATATTCAGTAGCTTTGCTACGAGGTGTAATAGATGTAATAAAGGGTATTCAGTCGGTGTGCTACTAGGTGTAATAGATGTAATAAAGGATATTCAGTAGCTTTGCTACTAGGTGTAACAGATGTAATAAAGGATATTCAGTAGCTTTGCTACGAGGTGTAATAGATGTAATAAAGGGTATTCAGTCGGTGTGCTACTAGGTGTAATAGATGTAATAAAGGATATTCAGTAGCTTTGCTACTAGGTGTAATAGATGTAATAAAGGATATTCAGTAGCTTTGCTACTAGGTGTAATAGATGTAATAAAGGATATTCAGTTGGTGTGCTACGAGGTGTAATAGATGTAATAAAGGGTATTCACTAGGTGTACTACTAGGTGTAATAAATGTAACAAAGGATATTCACTAGGTGTAATAGATGTAATAAAGGGTATTCACTAGGTGTAATAGATGTAATAAAGGATATTCACTAGGTGTGCTACTCGGTGTAATATATGTAATAAAGGATATTCAGTCGGTGTGCTACTAGGTGTAATAGATGTAATAAAGGATATTCAGTAGCTTTGCTAGTAGGTGTAAAAGATGTAATCAAGGATATTCAGTTGGTGTGCTACTAGGTGTAATAGATGTATTAAAGGATATTCACTAGGTGTGCTACTAGGTGTAATAGATGTAATAAAGGATATTCAGCTTCTTTGTTACTAGGTGTAATATATGTAATAAAGGATATTCAGTCGGTGTGCTACTAGGTGTAATAGATGTAATAAAAGATATTCAGTTGGTGTGCTACTAGGTGTAATAGATGTAATAAAGGATATTCACTAGGTGTGCTACTAGGTGTAATATATGTAATAAAGGATATTCACTAGGTGTTCTACTAGGTGTAATATATGTAATAAAGGGTATTCACTAGGTGTAATAGATGTAATAAAGGGTATTCACTAGGTGTAATAGATGTAATAAAGGGTATTCACTAGGTGTAATAGATGTAATAAAGGATATTCACTAGGTGTGCTACTAGGTGTAATAAATGTAATAAAGGATATTCAGCAGCTTTGCTACTTGGTGTAATAGATGTAATAAAGGATATTCACTAGGTGTAATAGATGTTATAAAGGATATTCACTAGGTGTGCTACTAGGTGTAAAAGATGTAATAAAGGATATTCAGCAGCTTTGCTACTAGGTGTAATAGATGTAATAAAGGATATTCACAAGGTGTGCTACTAGGTGTAATAGATGTAATAAAGGGTATTCACTAGGTGTAATAGATGTAATAAAGGATATTCACTAGGTGTGCTACTAGGTGTAATATATGTAATAAAGGATATTCACTAGGCGTGCTACTAGGTGTAATAGATGTAATAAAGGATATTCAGTAGCTTTGCTACTAGGTGTAATAGATGTAATAAAGGATATTCAGTTGGTGTACTACTAGGTGTAATAGATGTAATAAAGGATATTCACTAGGTGTGCTACTAGGTGTAATAGATGTAATAAAGGATATTCAGCTTCTTTGCTACTAGGTGTAATAGATGTAATAAAGGATATTCACTAGGTGTAATAGATGTAATAAAGGATATTCACTAGGTGTGCTACTAGGTGTAACATATGTAATAAAGGATATTCACTAGGTGTTCTACTAGGTGTAATATATGTAATAAAGGGTATTCACTAGGTGTAATAGATGTAATGAAGGGTATTCACTAGGTGTAATAGATGTAATAAAGGGTATTCACTAGGTGTAATAGATGTAATAAAGGATATTCACTAGGTGTGCTACTAGGTGTAATAAATGTAATGAAGGATATTCAGCAGCTTTGCTACTAGGTGTAATAGATCTAATAAAGGATATTCACTAGGTGTAATAGATGTTATAAAGGATATTCACTAGGTGTGCTACTAGGTGTAAAAGATGTAATAAAGGATATTCAGCAGCTTTGCTACTAGGTGTAATAGATGTAATAAAGGATATTCACTAGGTGTGCTACTAGGTGTAATAAATGTAATAAAGGATATTCACTAGGTGTAATAGATGTAATAAAGGATATTCCCTAGGTGTGCTACTAGGTGTAATAGATGTAATAAAGGGTATTCACTAGGTGTACTACTAGGTGTAACAGATGTAATAAAGGATATTCACTAAGGTGTTACTAGGTGTAATAAATGTAATAAAGGATATTCACTAGGTGTAATAGATGTAATAAAGGACATTCCCTAGGTGTGCTACTAGGTGTAATATATGTAATAAACGGTATTCACTAGGTGTACTACTAGGTGTAACAGATGTAATAAAGGATATTCACAAGTGTGTTACTAGGTGTAATAAATGTAATAAAGGATATTCACTAGGTGTAATAGATGTAATAAAGTAATATTCACTAGGTGTAATAGATGTAATAAAGGATATTCACTTGGCGTGCTACTAGGTGTAACAGATGTAATAAAGGATATTCAGTAGCTTTGCTACGAGGTGTAATAGATGTAATAAAGGGTATTCAGTCGGTGTGCTACTAGGTGTAATAGATTTAATAAAGGATATCCAGTAGCTTTGCTACGAGGTGTAATAGATGTAATAAAGGGTATTCAATCGGTGTGCTACTAGGTGTAATAGATGTAATAAAGGATATTCAGTAGCTTTGCTACTAGGTGTAATAGATGTAATAAAGGATATTCAGTAGCTTTGCTACCAGGTGTAATAGATGTAATAAAGGATATTCAGTTGGTGTGCTACGAGGTGTAATAGATGTAATAAAGGGTATTCACTAGGTGTACTACTAGGTGTAATAAATGTAACAAAGGATATTCACTAGGTGTAATAGATGTAATAAAGGGTATTCACTAGGTGTAATAGATCTAATAAAGGGTATTCACTAGGTGTAATAGATGTAATAAAGGGTATTCACTAGGTGTAATAGATGTAATAAAGGATATTCACTAGGTGTGCTACTAGGTGTAATATATGTAATAAAGGATATTCACTAGGTGGTGTGCTACTAGTTGTAATAGATGTAATAAAGGATTTTCACTAGGTGTACTACTAGGTGTAATAGATGTAATAAAGGATATTCACTGGGTGTGCTACTAGGTGTAATAGATGTAATAAAGGGTATTCACTAGGTGTAATAGATGTAATAAAGGATATTCACTAGGTGTGCTACTAGGTGTAATATATGTAATAAAGGATATTCAGTCGGTGTGCTACTAGGTGTAATAGATGTAATAAAGGATATTCAGTAGCTTTGCTACTAGGTGTAAAAGATGTAATAAAGGATATTCACTAGGTGTGCTACTAGGTGTAATAGATGTAATAAAGGGTATTCACTAGGTGTAATAGATGTAATAAAGGATATTCACTAGGTGTGCTACTCGGTGTAATATATGTAATAAAGGATATTCAGTCGGTGTGCTACTAGGTGTAATAGATGTAATAAAGGATATTCAGCTTCTTTGCTACTAGGTGTAATAGATGTAATAAAGGATATTCACTAGGTGTAATAGATGTAATAAAGGATATTCACTAGGTGTGCTACTAGGTGTAATATATGTAATAAAGGATATTCACTAGGTGTTCTACTAGGTGTAATATATGTAATAAAGGGTATTCACTAGGTGTAATAGATGTAATAAAGGGTATTCACTAGGTGTAATAGATGTAATAAAGGGTATTCACTAGGTGTAATAGATGTAATAAAGGATATTCACTAGGTGTGCTACTAGGTGTAATATATGTAATAAAGGATATTCACTAGGTGTGCTACTAGGTGTAATAGATGTAATAAAGGGTATTCACTAGGTGTAATAGATGTAATAAAGGATATTCACTAGGTGTGCTACTCGGTGTAATATATGTAATAAAGGATATTCAGCTTCTTTGCTACTAGGTGTAATAGATGTAATAAAGGATATTCACTAGGTGTAATAGATGTAATAAAGGATATTCACTAGGTGTGCTACTAGGTGTAATATATGTAATAAAGGATATTCACTAGGTGTTCTACTAGGTGTAATATATGTAATAAAGGGTATTCACTAGGTGTAATAGATGTAATAAAGGGTATTCACTAGGTGTAATAGATGTAATAAAGGGTATTCACTAGGTGTAATAGATGTAATAAAGGATATTCACTAGGTGTGCTACTAGGTGTAATAAATGTAATAAAGGATATTCAGCTTTGCTACTAGGTGTAATAAATGTAACAAAGGATATTCACTAGGTGTAATAGATGTAATAAAGGGTATTCACTAGGTGTAATAGATCTAATAAAGGGTATTCACTAGGTGTAATAGATGTAATAAAGGGTATTCACTAGGTGTAATAGATGTAATAAAGGATATTCACTAGGTGTGCTACTCGGTGTAATATATGTAATAAAGGATATTCAGTCGGTGTGCTACTAGGTGTAATAGATGTAATAAAGGATATTCAGTAGCTTTGCTACTAGGTGTAATAGATGTAATAAAGGATATTCACTAGGTGTGCTACTAGGTGTAATAGATGTAATAAAGGATATTCACTAGGTGTAATAGATGTAATAAAGGATATTCACTAGGTGTGCTACTAGGTGTAATATATGTAATAAAGGATATTCACTAGGTGTAATAGATGTAATAAAGGATATTCACTAGGTGTAATAGATGTAATAAAGGATATTCACTAGGTGTAATAGATGTAATAAAGGATATTCACTAGGTGTAATATATGTAATAAAGGATATTCACTAGGTGTTCTACTAGGTGTAATAGATGTAATAAAGGGTATTCACTAGGTGTAATAGATGTAATAAAGGGTATTCACTAGGTGTAATAGATGTAATAAAGGGTATTCACTAGGTGTAATAGATGTAATAAAGGATATTCACTAGGTGTGCTACTAGGTGTAATAAATGTAATAAAGGATATTCAGCAGCTTTGCTACTAGGTGTAATAGATGTAATAAAGGATATTCACTAGGTGTAATAGATGTTATAAAGGATATTCACTAGGTGTGCTACTAGGTGTAAAAGATGTAATAAAGGATATTCAGCAGCTTTGCTACTAGGTGTAATAGATGTAATAAAGGATATTCACTAGGTGTGCTACTAGGTGTAATAAATGTAATAAAGGATATTCACTAGGTGTAATAGATGTAATAAAGGATATTCCCTAGGTGTGCTACTAGGTGTAATATATGTAATAAACGGTATTCACTAGGTGTACTACTAGGTGTAACAGATGTAATAAAGGATATTCACTAAGTGTGTTACTAGGTGTAATAAATGTAATAAAGGATATTCACTAGGTGTAATAGATGTAATAAAGGATATTCACTAGGTGTGCTACTAGGTGTAACAGATGTAATAAAGGATATTCAGTAGCTGTGCTACGAGGTGTAATAGATGTAATAAAGGGTATTCACTAGGTGTGTTACTAGGTGTAATAAATGTAATACAGGATATTCACTAGGTGTAATAGATGTAATAAAGGATATTCACTAGGATGTTCTACTAGGTGTAATAGATGTAATAAAGGATATTCACTAGGTGTACTACTAGGTGTAATAGATGTAATAAAGGGTATTCACTAGGTGTACTACTTGGTGTAATAAATGTAATAAAGGATATTCACTAGGTGCTACTAGGTGTAATAGATGTAATAAAGTATATTCACTAGGTGTGCTACTAGGTGTAATATATGTAATAAAGGGTATTCAGGTGTACTACTAGTGTAATAAATGTACTAAAGGATATTCACTAGGTGTAATAGATGTAATAAAGGGTATTCACTAGGTGTAAGATCTAATAAAGGGTATTCACTAGATGTAATAGATGTAATAAAGGGTATTCACTAGGTGTAATAGATGCAATAAAGGATATTCACTAGGTGTGTTACTAGGTGTAATAAATGTAATAAAGGATATTCACTAGGTGTGCTACTAGGTGTAATAGATGTAATAAAGGATATTCACTAGGTGTTCTACTAGGTTTAATAGATGCAATAAAGGATATTCACTAGGTGTTCTACTGGTGTAATAGATGTAATAAAGGGTATTCACTAGGTGTAATATATGCAATAAAGGATATTCACTAGTGTAATAGATGTAATAAAGGGTATTCACTAGGTGTAATATATGTAATAAAGGATATTCACTAGGTGTAATAGATGTAATAAAGGGTATTCACTAGGTGTAATAGATGTAATAAAGGATATTCACTAGGTGTAATAGATGTAATAAAGGGTATTATTCACTAGGTGTAATAGATGTAATAAAGGATATTCACTAGGTGTGCTACTAGGTGTAATAAATGTAATAAAGGATATATTCACTAGGTTTGCTACTAGGTGTAATAATGTAATAAAGGATATTCACTAGGTGTAATAGATGTAATAAAGGATATTCACTAGGTGTAATAGATGTAATAAAGGGTATTCACTAGGTGTAATAGATGTAATAAAGGATATTATTCTAGGTGTAATAGATGTAATAAAGGATATTCACTAGGTGTGCTACTAGGTGTAATATATGTAATAAAGGATATTCAGTCGGTGTGCTACTAGGTGTAATAGATGTAATAAAGGATATTCACAGTAGCTTTGCTACTAGGTGTAATATATGTAATAAAGGATATTCACTAGGTGTGCTACTAGGTGTAATAGATGTAATAAAGGGTATTCACTAGGTGTAATAGATGTAATAAAGGATATTCACTAGTGTGCTACTAGGTGTAATAGATGTAATAAAGGATATTCAGTAGTGCTACTAGGTGTAATAGATGTAATAAAGGATATTCACTTCTTTGCTACTAGGTGTAATAGATGTAATAAAGGATATATTCACTAGGTGTAATAGATGTAATAAAGGATATTCACTAGGTGTGCTACTAGGTGTAATAAATGTAATAAACGGTATTCACTAGGTGTACCACTAGGTGTAATACATGTAATAAAGGATATTCACTAGGTGTAATAGATGTAATAAAGGGTATTCACTAGGTGTAATAGATCTAATAAAGGGTATTCACTAGGTGTAATAGATGTAATAAAGGATATTCACTAGGTGTGCTACTAGGTGTAATAGATGTAATAAAGGATATTCAGTAGCTATGCTACTAGGTGTAATAGATGTAATAAAGGATATTCACTAGGTGTAATAGATGTAATAAAGGATATTCACTAGGTGTGCTACTAGGTGTAAAAGATGTAATAAAGGATATTCAGCAGCTTTGCTACTAGGTGTAATAGATGTAATAAAGGATATTCACTAGGTGTGCTACTAGGTGTAATAAATGTAATAAAGGATATTCACTAGGTGTAATAGATGTAATAAAGGATATTCCTAGGTGTGCTACTAGGTGTAATATATGTAATAAAGGGTATTCACTAGGTGTTCTACTAGGTGTAATAGATGTAATAAAGGATATTCACTAGGTGTGTTACTAGGTGTAATAGATGTAATAAAGGATATTCACTAGGTGTAATAGATGTAATAAAGGATATTCACTAGGTGTGCTACTAGGTGTAATATATGTAATAAAGGATATTCACTAGTGTACTACTAGGTGTAATAGATGTAATAAAGGATATTCACTAGGGTTAATAGAGTGTGTTACTAGGTGTAATAGATGTAATAAAGGATATTCACTAGGTGTAATAGATGTAATAAAGGGTATTCACTAGGTGTAATAGATGTAATAAAGGGTATTCACTAGGTGTACTACTAGGTGTAATATATGTAATAAAGGGTATTCACTAGGTGTACTACTAGGTGCAATAAATGTAATAAAGGATATTCACTAGGTGTACTACTAGGTGTAATAGATGTAATAAAGGATATTCACTAGGTGTGCTACTTGGTGTAATATATGTAATAAAGGGTATTCACTAGGTGTACTACTAGGTGTAATAAATTTAATAAAGGATATTCACTAGGTGTAATAGATGTAATAAAGGGTATTCACTAGGTGTAATAGATCTAATAAAGGGTATTCACTAGGTGTAATAGATGTAATAAAGGGTATTCGCTAGGTGTAATAGAACTAATAAAGGGTATTCACTAGGTGTGATTAATAAAGGATATTGTAATAAATGTAATAGAAGTAATAAAGGATATTCACTAGGTGTGCTACTAGGTGTAATAGATGTAATAAAGGATATTCACTAGGTGTTCTACTCGGTTTAATAGATGCAATAAAGGATATTCACTAGGTGTTCTACCTGGTGTAATAGATGTAACAAAGGGTATTCCCTAGGTGTAATATATGCAATAAAGGATATTCACTAGGTATTAGATGTAATAAAGGGTATTCACTTGGTGTAATATATGTAATAAAGGATATTCACTAGGTGTAATAGATGTAATAAAGGATATTCACTAGGTGTGCTACTAGGTGTAATATATGTAATAAAGGATATTCACTAGGTGTTCTACTAGGTGTAATATATGTAATAAAGGGTATTCACTAGGTGTAATAGATGTAATAAAGGGTATTCACTAGGTGTAATAGATGTAATAAAGGGTATTCACTAGGTGTAATAGATGTAATAAAGGATATTCACTAGGTGTGATATTACTAGGTGTAATAAATGTAATAAAGGATATTCACTAGCTTTGCTACTAGGTGTAATAAATGTAACAAAGGATATTCACTAGGTGTAATAGATGTAATAAAGGGTATTCACTAGGTGTAATAGATCTAATAAAGGGTATTCACTAGGTGTAATAGATGTAATAAAGGGTATTCACTAGGTGTAATAGATGTAATAAAGGATATTCACTAGGTGTGCTACTCGGTGTAATATATGTAATAAAGGATATTCAGTCGGTGTGCTACTAGGTGTAATAGATGTAATAAAGGATATTCAGTAGCTTTGCTACTAGGTGTAAAAGATGTAATAAAGGATATTCACTAGGTGTGCTACTAGGTGTAATAGATGTAATAAAGGGTATTCACTAGGTGTAATAGATGTAATAAAGGATATTCACTAGGTGTGCTACTCGGTGTAATAGATGTAATAAAGGGTATTCACTAGGTGTAATAGATGTAATAAAGGATATTCAGCTTCTTTGCTACTAGGTGTAATAGATGTAATAAAGGATATTCACTAGGTGTAATAGATGTAATAAAGGATATTCACTAGGTGTGCTACTAGGTGTAATATATGTAATAAAGGATATTCACTAGGTGTTCTACTAGGTGTAATATATGTAATAAAGGGTATTCACTAGGTGTAATAGATGTAATAAAGGGTATTCACTAGGTGTAATAGATGTAATAAAGGGTATTCACTAGGTGTAATAGATGTAATAAAGGATATTCACTAGGTGTGCTACTAGGTGTAATAAATGTAATAAAGGATATTCAGCAGCTTTGCTACTAGGTGTAATAGATGTAATAAAGGATATTCACTAGGTGTAATAGATGTAATAAAGGATATTCACTAGGTGTGCTACTAGGTGTAAAAGATGTAATAAAGGGTATTCACTAGCTTTGCTACTAGGTGTAATAGATGTAATAAAGGATATTCACTAGGTGTGCTACTAGGTGTAATAAATGTAATAAAGGATATTCACTAGGTGTAATAGATGTAATAAAGGATATCCCAGGTGTGCTACTAGGTGTAATAGATGTAATAAAGGTATTCACTAGGTGTACTACTAGGTGTAATAGATGTAATAAAGGATATTCACTAAGTGTGTTACTAGGTGTAATAAATGTAATAAAGGATATTCACTAGGTGTAATAGATGTAATAAAGGACATTCCCTAGGTGTGCTACTAGGTGTAATATATGTAATAAACGGTATTCACTAGGTGTACTACTAGGTGTAACAGATGTAATAAAGGATATTCACTAAGCGTGTTACTAGGTGTAATAAATGTAATAAAGGATATTCACTAGGTGTAATAGATGTAATAAAGGGTATTCACTAGGTGTAATAGATGTAATAAAGGGTATTCACTAGGTGTACTTCTAGGTGTAATATATGTAATAAAGGGTATTCACTAGGTGTACTACTTGGTGTAATAAATGTAATAAAGGATATTCACTAGGTGTACTACTAGGTGTAATAGATGTAATAAAGTATATTCACTAGGTGTGCTACTAGGTGTAATATATGTAATAAAGGGTATTCACTAGGTGTACTACTAGGTGTAATAAATGTACTAAAGGATATTCACTAGGTGTAATAGATGTAATAAAGGGTATTCACTAGGTGTAATAGATCTAATAAAGGGTATTCACTAGATGTAATAGATGTAATAAAGGGTATTCACTAGGTGTAATAGATGCAATAAAGGATATTCACTAGGTGTGTTACTAGGTGTAATAAATGTAATAAAGGATATTCACTAGGTGTGCTACTAGGTATAATAGATGTAATAAAGGATATTCACTAGGTGTTCTACTCGGTTTAATAGATGTAATAAAGGATATTTACTAGGTGTTCTACCTGGTGTAATAGATGTAACAAAGGGTATTCCCTAGGTGTAATATATGCAATAAAGGATATTCACTAGGTATTAGATGTAATAAAGGGTATTCACTTGGTGTAATATATGTAATAAAGGATATTCACTAGGTGTAATAGATGTAATAAAGGGTATTCACTAGGTGTAATAGATGTAATAAAGGATATTCACTAGGTGTTCTACTAGGTGTAATAGACGTAATTAAGGATATTCAGTAGCTTTGCTACTAGGTGTAATAGATGTAATAAAGGATATTCACTAGGTGTGCTACTAGGTGTAATAAATGTAATAAAGGATATTCACTAGGTGTAATAGATGTAATAAATGATATTCCCTAGGTGTGCTACTAGGTGTAATATATGTAATACACGGTATTCACTAGGTGTAATAGATGTAATAAAGGGTATTCACTAGGTGTAATAGATGTAATAAAGGATATTCACTAGGCGTGCTACTAGTTGTAACAAATGTAATAAAGGATATTCAGTAGCTTTGCTACGAGGTGTAATAGATGTAATAAAGGGTATTCAGTCGGGGTGGTACTAGGTGTAATAGATGTAATAAAGGATATTCAGTAGCTTTGCTACTAGGTGTAATAGATGTAATAAAGGATATTCAGTAGCTTTGCTACAAGGTGTAATAGATGTAATAAAGGATATTCACTAGGTGTGCTACTAGGTGTAATAAATGTAATAAAGGATATTCACTAGGTGTAATAGATGTAATAAAGGATATTCCCTCGGTGTGCTACTAGGTATAATATATGTAATAAACGGTATTCACTAGGTGTACTACTAGGTGTAACAGATGTAATAAAGGATATTCTCTAAGTGTGTTACTAGGTGTAATAAATGTAATAAACGATATTCACTAGGTGTAATAGATGTAATAAAAGGTATTCACTAGGTGTAATAGATGTAATAAAGGATATTCACTAGGCGTGCTAGTAGGTGTAACAGATGTAATAAAGGATATTCAGTAGCTTTGCTACGAGGTGTAATAGATGTAATAAAGGGTATTCAGTCGGTGTGCTACTAGGTGTAATAGATGTAATAAAGGATAGTCAGTAGCTCTGCTACTAGGTGTAATAGATGTAATAAAGGGTATTCACTAGGTGTTCTACTAGGTGTAATAGATGTAATAAAGGGTATTCACTAGGTGTACTACTAGGTGTAATATTTGTAATAAAGGGTATTCACTAGGTGTACTACTAGGTGTAATATATGTAATAAAGGGTTTTCACTGGGTGTACTACTTGGTGTAATATATGTAATAAAGGGTATTCACTAGGTGTACTACTAGGTGTAATAAATGTAATAAAGGATATTCACTAGGTGTACTACTAGGTGTAATAGATGTAATAAAGGATATTCACTAGGTGTGCTACTTGGTGTAATATATGTAGTAAAGGGTATTCACTAGGTGTACTACTAGGTGTAATAAATGTAATAAAGGATATTCACTAGGTGTAATAGATGTAATAAAGGTTATTCACTAGGTGTGCTACTAGGTGTAATAAATGTAATAAAGGATATTCAGCAGCTTTGCTACTAGGTGTAATAGATCTAATAAAGGATATTCACTAGGTGTAATAGATGTTATAAAGGATATTCACTAGGTGTGCTACTAGGTGTAAAAGATGTAATAAAGGATATTCAGCAGCTTTGCTACTAGGTGTAATAGATGTAATAAAGGATATTCACTAGGTGTGCTACTAGGTGTAATAAATGTAATAAAGGATATTCACTAGGTGTAATAGATGTAATAAAGGATATTCCCTAGGTGTGCTACTAGGTGTAATATATGTAATAAACGGTATTCACTAGGTGTACTACTAGGTGTAACAGATGTAATAAAGGATATTCACTAAGTGTGTTACTAGGTGTAATAAATGTAATAAAGGATATTCACTAGGTGTAATAGATGTAATAAAGGACATTCCCTAGGTGTGCTACTAGGTGTAATATATGTAATAAACGGTATTCACTAGGTGTACTACTAGGTGTAACAGATGTAATAAAGGATATTCACTAAGTGTGTTACTAGGTGTAATAAATGTAATAAAGGATATTCACTAGGTGTAATAGATGTAATAAAGGGTATTCACTAGGTGTAATAGATGTAATAAAGGATATTCACTTGGCGTGCTACTAGGTGTAACAGATGTAATAAAGGATATTCAGTAGCTTTGCTACGAGGTGTAATAGATGTAATAAAGGGTATTCAGTCGGTGTGCTACTAGGTGTAATAGATGTAATAAAGGATATCCAGTAGCTTTGCTACGAGGTGTAATAGATGTAATAAAGGGTATTCAGACGGTGTGCTACTAGGTGTAATAGATGTAATAAAGGATATTCAGTAGCTTTGCTACTAGGTGTAATAGATGTAATAAAGGATATTCAGTAGCTTTGCTACCAGGTGTAATAGATGTAATAAAGGATATTCACTAGGTGTGCTACTAGGTGTAATAAATGTAATAAAGGATATTCACTAGGTGTAATAGATGTAATAAAGGATATTCCCTAGGTGTGCTACTAGGTATAATATATGTAATAAACGGTATTCACTAGGTGTACTACTAGGTGTAACAGATGTAATAAAGGATATTCTCTAAGTGTGTTACTAGGTGTAATAAATGTAATAAACGATATTCACTAGGTGTAATAGATGTAATAAAGGGTATTCACTAGGTGTAATAGATGTAATAAAGGATATTCACTAGGTGTGCTACTCGGTGTAATATATGTAATAAAGGATATTCAGTCGGTGTGCTACTAGGTGTAATAGATGTAATAAAGGATATTCAGTAGCTTTGCTACTAGGTGTAAAAGATGTAATAAAGGATATTCAGTTGGTGTGCTACTAGGTGTAATAGATGTAATAAAGGATATTCAGCTTCTTTGCTACTAGGTGTAATAGATGTAATAAAGGATATTCCCTAGGTGTAATAGATGTAATAAAGGATATTCACTAGGTGTGCTACTAGGTGTAATATATGTAATAAAGGATATTCACTAGGTGTTCTACTAGGTGTAATATATGTAATAAAGGGTATTCACTAGGTGTAATAGATGTAATAAAGGGTATTCACTAGGTGTAATAGATGTAATAAAGGGTATTCACGAGGTGTAATAGATGTTATAAAGGATATTCACTAGGTGTGCTACTAGGTGTAATAGATGTAATAAAGGATATTCAGTAGCTTTGCTACCAGGTGTAATAGATGTAATAAAGGATATTCAGTTGGTGTGCTACGAGGTGTAATAGATGTAATAAAGGGTATTCACTAGGTGTACTACTAGGTGTAATAAATGTAACAAAGGATATTCACTAGGTGTAATAGATGTAATAAAGGGTATTCACTAGGTGTAATAGATCTAATAAAGGGTATTCACTAGGTGTAATAGATGTAATAAAGGGTATTCACTAGGTGTAATAGATGTAATAAAGGATATTCACTAGGTGTGCTACTCGGTGTAATATATGTAATAAAGGATATTCAGTCGGTGTGCTACTAGGTGTAATAGATGTAATAAAGGATATTCAGTAGCTTTGCTACTAGGTGTAAAAGATGTAATAAAGGATATTCAGTTGGTGTGCTACTAGGTGTAATAGATGTAATAAAGGATATTCAGCTTCTTTGCTACTAGGTGTAATAGATGTAATAAAGGATATTCACTAGGTGTAATAGATGTAATAAAGGATATTCACTAGGTGTGCTACTAGGTGTAATATATGTAATAAAGGATATTCACTAGGTGTTCTACTAGGTGTAATATATGTAATAAAGGGTATTCACTAGGTGTAATAGATGTAATAAAGGGTATTCACTAGGTGTAATAGATGTAATAAAGGGTATTCACGAGGTGTAATAGATGTAATAAAGGATATTCACTAGGTGTGCTACTAGGTGTAATAAATGTAATAAAGGATATTCAGCAGCTTTTGCTACTAGGTGTAATAGATGTAATAAAGGATATTCAGTAGGTGTAATAGATGTTATAAAGGATATTCACTAGGTGTGCTACTAGGTGTAAAAGATGTAATAAAGGATATTCAGCAGCTTTGCTACTAGGTGTAATAGATGTAATAAAGGATATTCACTAGGTGTGCTACTAGGTGTAATAGATGTAATAAAGGGTATTCACTAGGTGTAATAGATGTAATAAAGGATATTCACTAGGTGTGCTACTCGATGTAATATATGTAATAAAGGATATTCAGTCGGTGTGCTACTAGGTGTAATAGATGTAATAAAGGATATTCAGCTTCTTTGCTACTAGGTGTAATAGATGTAATAAAGGATATTCACTAGGTGTAATGTAACAGATGTAATAAAGGATATTCACTAGGTGTGCTACTAGGTGTAATATATGTAATAAAGGATATTCACTAGGTGTTCTACTAGGTGTAATATATGTAATAAAGGGTATTCACTAGGTGTAATAGATGTAATAAAGGGTATTCACTAGGTGTAATAGATGTAATAAAGGGTATTCACGAGGTGTAATAGATGTAATAAAGGATATTCACTAGGTGTGCTACTAGGTGTAATAAATGTAATAAAGGATATTCAGCAGCTTTTGCTACTAGGTGTAATAGATGTAATAAAGGATATTCAGCAGCTTTGCTACTAGGTGTAATAGATGTAATAAAGGATATTCACTAGGTGTGCTACTAGGTGTAATAGATGTAATAAAGGATATTCAGCAGCTTTGCTACTAGGTGTAATAGATGTAATAAAGGATATTCACTGGGTGTGCTACTAGGTGTAATAGATGTAATAAAGGGTATTCACTAGGTGTAATAGATGTAATAAAGGATATTCACTAGGTGTGCTACTCGATGTAATATATGTAATAAAGGATATTCAGTCGGTGTGCTACTAGGTGTAATAGATGTAATAAAGGATATTCAGTAGCTTTGCTACTAGGTGTAAAAGATGTAATAAAGGATATTCAGTTGGTGTGCTACTAGGTGTAATAGATGTAATAAAGGATATTCACTAGGTGTGCTACTAGGTGTAATAGATGTAATAAAGGATATTCAGCTTCTTTGCTACTAGGTGTAATAGATGTAATAAAGTATATTCACTAGGTGTAATAGATGTTATAAAGGATATTCACTAGGTGTGCTACTAGGTGTAAAAGATGTAATAAAGGATATTCAGCAGCTTTGCTACTAGGTGTAATAGATGTAATAAAGGATATTCACTAGGTGTGCTACTAGGTGTAATATATGTAATAAAGGATATTCAGCAGCTTTGCTACTAGGTGTAATAGATGTAATAAAGGATATTCACTAGGTGTGCTACTAGGTGTAAAATATGTAATAAAGGATATTCAGCAGCTTTGCTACTAGGTGTAATAGATGTCATAAAGGATATTCAGTTGGTGTGCTACTAGGTGTAATATATGTAATAAAGGGTATTCACTAAGTGTACTACTAGGTGTAATAAATGTAATAAAGGATATGTGTAATAGATGGACTGGCCACCCCACATAGCCTGGTTCCTCTCTAGGTTTCTTCCTAGGTTTTGGCCTTTCTAGGGAGTTTTTCCTAGCCACCGTGCTTCTACACCTGCAATGCTTGCTGTTTGGGGTTTTAGGCTGGGTTTCTGTACAGCACTTTGAGATATCAGCTGATGTACGAAGGGCTATATAAATAAATTTGATTTGATTTGATTTAATAAAGGGTATTCACTATGTGTGCTACTAGGTGTAATAAATGTAATAAAGGATATTCACTAGGTGTGCTACTAGGTGTAATAGATGTAATAAAGGGTATTCACTAGGTGTGCTACAAGGTGTAATATATGTAATAAAGGATATTCACTAGGTGTGCTACTAGGTGTAATAGATGTAATAAAGGGTATTCACTAGGTGTGCTACAAGGTGTAATATATGTAATAAAGGATATTCACTAGGTGTAATAGATGCAATAAAGGGTATTCACTAGGTGTGCTACAAGGTGTAATAGATGTAATAAAGGATATTCACTAGGTGTAATAGATGCAATAAAGGATATTCACTAGGTGTGCTACTAGGTGTAATAGATGTAATAAAGGATATTCAGTAGCTTTGCTACTGGGTGTAATAGATGTAATAAAGGATATTTACTAGGTGTGCTACTAGGTGTAATAGATGTAATAAAGGATATTCACTAGGTGTAATAGATGTAATAAAGGGTATTCACTAGGTGTAATAGATGTAATAAAGGGTATTCACAAGGTGTCCTACTAGGTGGAATAGATGTAATAAAGGGTATCCAGTAGCTTTGCTACTAGGTGTAATACAGGGGTATGGTGTATTTCCCACACATTTATTGTGTGAGAAACAATTTGCCCCTCGGGGACATTAAAGTTCAACCTATCCTATAAGACATGTCCCTCTGTCTTTCTCACCTGTCATGGTCTCGGCCGACGCCCCACACACGGATGCTGCTGATTGGCTGAGAGTGGAGCATGCTGCGGTCGTCCGGGTGGACCAGGGTCAGATCACGGTCCTGGAGCACCAGCAGCATGCCTTTACCCTGATGGAACGATGAATATATCAATCAATACGTCAATCAATCAATACATCAATCAATCAATACATCAATCAATACATCAATCAATCAATACATCAATCAATCAATACATCAATGTATCAATCAAATCAAATCAAATCAAATTTTATTTGTCACATACACATGGTTAGCAGATGTTAATGCGAGTGTAGCGAAATGCTTGTGCTTCTAGTTCCGACAATGCAGTGATAACCAACAAGTAATCTAACTAACAATTCCAAAACTACTGTCTTATACACAGTGTAGGGGGATAAAGAATATGTACATAAGGATATATGAATGAGTGATGGTACAGAGCAGCATACAGTAGATGGTATCGAGTACAGTATATACATATGAGATGAGTATGTAGACAAAGTAAACAAAGTGGCATAGTTAAAGTGGCTAGTGATACATGTATTACATAAGGATGCAGTCGATGATGTAGAGTACAGTATATAAGTATGCATATGAGATGAATAATGTAGGGTAAGTAACATTATATAAGGTAGCATTGTTTAAAGTGGCTAGTGATATATTTACATAATTTCCCATCAATTCCCATTATTAAAGTGGCTGGAGTTGGGTCAGTGTCAATGACAGTGTGTTGGCAGCAGCCACTCAATGTTAGTGGTGGCTGTTTAACAGTGGCCTTGAGATAGAAGCTGTTTTTCAGTTTCTCGGTCCCAGCTTTGATGCACCTGTACTGACCTCGCTTTCCCGGATGATAGCGGGGTGAACAGGCAGTGGTTCAGGTGGTTGATGTCCTTGATGATCTTTATGGCCTTCCTGTAACATCGGGTGGTGTAGGTGTCCTGGAGGGCAGGTAGTTTGCCCCCGGTGATGCGTTGTGCAGACCTCACTACCCTCTGGAGAGCCTTACGGTTGAGGGCGGAGCAGTTGCCGTACCAGGCGGTGATACAGCCCGCCAGGATGCTCTCGATTGTGCATCTGTAGAAGTTTGTGAGTGCTTTTGGTGACAAGTCAAATTTCTTCAGCCTCCTGAGGTTGAAGAGACGCTGCTGCGCCTTCTTCACGACGCTGTCAGTGTGAGTGGACCAATTCAGTTTGTCTGTGATGTGTATGCCGAGGAACTTAAAACTTGCAACCTCTCCACTACTGTTCCATCGATGTGGATAGGGGGGTGTTCCCTCTGCTGTTTCCTGAAGTCCACAATCATCTCCTTAGTTTTGTTGACGTTGAGTGTGAGGTTATTTTCCTGACACCACACTCCGAGGGCCCTCACCTCCTCCCTGTAGGCTGTCTCGTCGTTGTTGGTAATCAAGCCTACCACTGTTGTGTCGTCAGCAAACTTGATGATTGAGTTGGAGGCGTGCGTGGCCACGCAGTCGTGGGTGAACAGGGAGTACAGGAGAGGGCTCAGAACGCACCCTTGTGGGGCCCCCGTGTTGAGGATCAGCGGGGAGGAGATGTTGTTGCCTACCCTCACCACCTGGGGGCGGCCCGTCAGGAAGTCCAGTACCCAGTTGCACAGGGCGGGGTCGAGACCCATCAATCAATACATCAATCAATACATCAATTAATCCATCAATTAATCAATGCATCAATCTATCACTCAATACATCAATACATCAATCAATCAATACATCAATCAATCAATCAATCAATACATCAATAGATCAATACGTCAATCAATATATCAATCAATACATCAATCAATCAATACATCAATCAATCAAATTGTATCTGTATGGCACTTCCTAAAACTGTCACAAAGTGCATACACACACGCACGCACAAGTGAACGCACGCAAGCTTGTGTAACCGGTGGGAAATGTTTAGCTAGTTAGCGGTGCGCGTTAGAGCGTTTCCAATCGGTAACGTCGCTCGCTCTGAGACCTTGAACTTGTTCTGCAAGAGCCGCAGCTGTTGTGGACCGATATGTAATGATGCCTCATGGGAGTTGTTGTTGATGTGTTCAGCGGTTGCCTGGTTCAAGGCCAAGTTGGGGCGAGGAGAGGGATGGAAGCAACACACCATGCACCCCCCCCCCCCACACACACACACAGGTCCTCACCTCTCCCCAGACCCCTGCCGAGTCTCGTATGTCCCTCCTACAGTACGACAACTGCCTGATACAGTGATGGACAGCCACACTGCTCCTCCCCTCTGCCAGGTCTCTCTCTGCCATCTCCACCCAGCCCAGAGAACGCACTGGGAATGACTGAAATACACACACATAGATGGAGCAATTAATTAATAAACACTAATACAAAACCACACACACAAAAGCACACCTCCCCCAACACTGACACAGAAAAACATTCTCTTTAAATTGGTAAAAGGTCCAGGGTACATGCAGCGAGGGTAGCAGAGAGTGAGAGAGTATTGTGACAGTGTATGAAATATAATAGGCTGTGTGGGTCAGCGCAGCCCAGAGCCAGCCGTCCCTCAGAGCACCACAACGCATTAATCGTCTCTTTAGGGACAGACCCCGGTTGTTCCAACTCTCACACAGGGACAAACATGCACACAGACTGCAACACACACAGATGTACACGAAACGCACGCGCACACCCGGCACTTTTCAATGGTTCCATCATCCGATTATGTTGTGTGGCACGTTCAACAGAGCAATTCCCAGTCAGCATGGTGACAGGTGCATTCGGCCTAATTGTTTTCTCTCTATCCTTCCTCACTTCCTCCTCTTTTTCTCCTCCCTCTCTTTACCTTCTCTTCATTCTCACTACCAACCGTCCTCCTCATCAAACATGAACGTACTATGTGTGCCTCCCCCACCACACACCCCTCCTTCTTTGTTGGGGAGCATGTACATACACCATTAATCCAGCAGGGGGCACCAAAACCTCCCAATCAGCCACAGAGCCTTGGCACTGGACAGTAGTTCACCAAATGACCAATAGGTGGCAGTGCCACGGAGAAAGAGATCACCCCCACTCCCTTCCCTCCGTGAACACTGGATAGGTGACAGCATGGTTAGCATCCCATTGTTTTCGACCAAATCCAACCTTGTACAATCAGTGATTAACCTCCAAACGAGCTTCAATGCCATACAACACTCCTTCCGTGGCCTCCAACTGCTGTTAAACGCTAGTAAAACCAAATGCATGCTTTTCAACCGTTCGCTGCCTGCACCCGCACGCCTGACCAGCATCACCACCCTGGATGGTTCCAACCTTGAATATGTGGACATCTATAAGTACCTAGGTGTCTGGCTAGACTGTAAACTCTCCTTCCAGACTCATATCAAACATCTCTTGTAACGCCAGGGTAGTGGGTTCGATCCCCGGGACCACCCATACTTAGAATGTATGCACACATGACTGTAAGTCGCTTTGGATAAAAGCGTCTGCTAAATGGCATATATTATTATTATTATTATTATTATAAAATCAAATCAAGAGTCGGCTTTCTATTCCGCAACAAAGCCTCCTTCACTCACGCCGCCAAACTTACCCTAGTAAAACTGACTATCCTACCGATCCTCGACTTCGGCGATGTCATCTACAAAATTGCTTCCAACACTCTACTCAGCAAACTGGATGCAGTTTATCACAGTGCCATCCGTTTTGTCACTAAAGCACCTTATACCACCCACCACTGCGACCTGTATGTTCTAGTCGGCTGGCCCTCGCTACATATTCGTCGCCAGACCCAATGGCTCCAGGTCATCTACAAGTCCATGCTAGGTAAAGCTCCCCTTATCTCAGTTCACTGGTCACGATGGCAACACCCATCCGTAGCACGCGCTCCAGCAGGTGTATCTCACTGATCATCCCTAAAGCCAACACCTCATTTGGCCGCCTTTCGTTTCAGTTCTCTGCTGCCTGTGACTGGAACGAATTGCAAAAATCGCTGAAGTTGGAGACTTTTATCTCCCTCACCAACTTCAAACATCTGCTATCTGAGCAGCTAACCGATCGCTGCAGCTGTACAGAGTCTATCGGTAAATAGCCCACCCATTTTTACCTACCTCATCCCCATACTGTTTTTATTTATTTACTTTTCTGCTCTTTTGCACACCAATATCTCTACCTGTACATGACCATCTGATCATTTATCACTCCAGTGTTAATCTGCAAAATTGTAATTATTCACCTACCTCATCCCTTTTGCACACAATGTATATAGACTCCCCCTTGTTTTTCCTACTGTGTTATTGACTTGTTAATTGTTTACTCCATGTTACATTTATATTTACATTTAAGTCATTTAGCAGACGCCCTTATCCAGAGCGACTTACAAATTGGTGCATTCACCTTATGACATCCAGTGGAACAGCCACTTTACAATAGTGCATCTAAATCTTTTAAGGGGGGTGAGAAGGATTACTTTATCCTATCCTAGGTATTCCTTAAAGAGGTGGGGTTTCAGGTGTCTCCGGAAGGTGGTGATTGACTCCGCTGTCCTGGCGTCGTGGGGAGTTTGTTCCACCATTGGGGGCCAGAGCAGCGAACAGTTTTGACTGGGCTGAGCGGGAACTGTACTTCCTCAGTGGTAGGGAGGCGAGCAGGCCAGAGGTGGATGAACGCAGTGCCCTTGTTTGGGTGTAGGGCCTGATCAGAGCCTGGAGGTACTGAGGTGCCGTTCCCCTCACAGCTCCGTAGGCAAGCACCATGGTCTTGTAGCGGATGCGAGCTTCAACTGGAAGCCAGTGGAGAGAGCGGAGGAGCGGGGTAACGTGAGAGAACTTGGGAAGGTTGAACACCAGACGGGCTGCGGCGTTCTGGATGAGTTGTAGGGGTTTAATGGCACAGGCAGGGAGCCCAGCCAACAGCGAGTTGCAGTAATCCAGACGGGAGATGACAAGTGCCTGGATTAGGACCTGCGCCGCTTCCTGTGTGAGGCAGGGTCGTACTCTGCGGATGTTGTAGAGCATGAACCTACAGGAACGGGCCACCGCCTTGATGTTAGTTGAGAACGACAGGGTGTTGTCCAGGATCACGCCAAGGTTCTTAGCGCTCTGGGAGGAGGACACAATGGAGTTGTCAACCGTGATGGCGAGATCATGGAACGGTCAGTCCTTCCCGGGAGGAAGAGCAGCTCCGTCTTGCCGAGGTTCAGCTTGAGGTGGTGATCCGTCATCCACACTGATATGTCTGCCAGACATGCAGAGATGCGATTCGCCACCTGATCATCAGAAGGGGGAAAGGGGAAGATTAATTGTGTGTCGTCTGCATAGCAATGATAGGAGAGACCATGTGAGGTTATGACAGAGCCAAGTGACTTGGTGTATAGCGAGAATAGGAGAGGGCCTAGAACCGAGCCCTGGGGGACACCAGTGGTGAGAGCGCGTGGTGAGGAGACAGATTCTCGCCACGCCACCTGGTAGGAGCGACCTGTCAGGTAGGACGCAATCCAAGCGTGGGCCGCGCCGGAGATGCCCAACTCGGAGAGGGTGGAGAGGAGGATCTGATGGTTCACAGTATCGAAGGCAGCCGATAGGTCTAGAAGGATGAGAGCAGAGGAGAGAGAGTTAGCTTTAGCAGTGCGGAGCGCCTCCGTGATACAGAGAAGAGCAGTCTCAGTTGAATGACTAGTCTTGAAACCTGACTGATTTGGATCAAGAAGGTCATTCTGAGAGAGATAGCGGGAGAGCTGGCCAAGGACGGCACGTTCAAGAGATTTGGAGAGAAAAGAAAGAAGGGATACTGGTCTGTAGTTGATGACATCGGAGGGATCGAGTGTAGGTTTTTTCAGAAGGGGTGCAACTCTCGCTCTCTTGAAGACGGAAGGGACGTAGCCAGCGGTCAGGGATGAGTTGATGAGCGAGGTGAGGTAAGGGAGAAGGTCTCCGGAAATGGTCTGGAGAAGAGAGGAGGGGATAGGGTCAAGCGGGCAGGTTGTTGGGCGGCCGGCCGTCACAAGACGCGAGATTTCATCTGGAGAGAGAGGGGAGAAAGAGGTCAGAGCACAGGGTAGGGCAGTGTGAGCAGAACCAGCGGTGTCGTTTGACTTAGCAAACGAGGATCGGATGTCGTCGACCTTCTTTTCAAAATGGTTGACGAAGTCATCTGCAGAGAGGGAGGAGGGGGGGAGGAGGATTCAGGAGGGAGGAGAAGGTGGCAAAGAGCTTCCTAGGGTTAGAGGCAGATGCTTGGAATTTAGAGTGGTAGAAAGTGGCTTTAGCAGCAGAGACAGAGGAGGAAAATGTAGAGAGGAGGGAGTGAAAGGATGCCAGGTCCGCAGGGAGGCGAGTTTTCCTCCATTTCCGCTCGGCTGCCCGGAGCCACGGAGCGGGAGGGGAGCGGGAGGGGAGGACCGAGCCGGCCTGGAGGATAGGGGACATAGAGAGTCAAAGGATGCAGAAAGGGAGGAGAGGAGGGTTGAGGAGGCAGAATCAGGAGATAGGTTGGAGAAGGTTTGAGTAGAGGGAAGAGATGATAGGATGGAAGAGGAGAGAGTAGCGGGGGAGAGAGAGCGAAGGTTGGGACGGCGCGATACCATCCGAGTAGGGGCAGTGTGGGAAGTGTTGGATGAGAGCGAGAGGGAAAAGGATACAAGGTAGTGGTCGGAGACTTGGAGGGGAGTTGCAATGAAGTTAGTGGAAGAACAGCACCTAGTAAAGATGAGGTCGAGCGTATTGCCTGCCTTGTGAGTAGGGGGGGAAGGTGAGAGGGTGAGGTCAAAAGAGGAGAGGAGTGGAAAGAAGGAGGCAGAGAGGAATGAGTCAAAGGTAGACGTGGGGAGGTTAAAGTCGCCCAGAACTGTGAGAGGTGAGCCGTCCTCAGGAAAGGAGCTTATCAAGGCATCAAGCTCATTGATGAACTCTCCGAGGGGACCTGGAGGGCGATAAATGATAAGGATGTTAAGCTTGAAAGGGCTGGTAACTGTGACAGCATGAAATTCAAAGGAGGCGATAGACAGATGGGTAAGGGGAGAAAGAGAGAATGACCACTTGGGAGAGATGAGGATCCCGGTGCCACCACCCCGCTGACCAGAAGCTCTCGGGGTGTGCGAGAACACGTGGGCGGACGAAGAGAGAGCAGTAGGAGTAGCAGTGTTATCTGTGGTGATCCATGTTTCCATCAGTGCCAAGAAGTCGAGGGACTGGAGGGAGGCATAGGCTGAGATGAACTCTGCCTTGTTGGCCGCAGATCGGCAGTTCCAGAGGCTACCAGAGACCTGGAACTCCACGTGGGTCGTGCACGCTGGGACCACCAGATTAGGGTGGCCGCGGCCACGCGGTGTGGAGCGTTTGTATGGTCTGTGCAGAGAGGAGAGAACAGGGATAGACAGACACATAGTTGACAGGCTACAGAAGAGGCTACGCTAATGCAAGGAGATTGGAATGACAAGTGGACTACACGTCTCGAATGTTCAGAAAGTTAAGCTTACGTAGCAAGAATCTTATTGACTAAAATGATTAAAATGATACAGTACTGCTGAAGTAGGCTAGCTGGCAGTGGCTGCGTTGTTGACTTTGTAGGCTAGCTGGCAGTGGCTGCGTTGTTGACACTACACTAATCAAGTCGTTCCGTTGAGTGTAATAGTTTCTACAGTGCTGCTATTCGGGGGCTAGCTGGCTAGCTAGCAGTGTTGATTACGTTACGTTGCGTTAAAAGAACGACAATAGCTGGCTAGCTAACCTAGAAAATCGCTCTAGACTACACAATTATCTTTGATACACAGACGGCTATGTAGCTAGCTATGTAGCTAGCTACGATCAAACAAATCAAACCGTTGTGCTGTAATGAAATTAAATGAAAATGTGATACTACCTGTGGAGCGAAGCGGAATGCGACCGGGTTGTTGAGTGCGGAAGTTCTATTCAGTAGACGTTGGCTAGCTGTTGGCTAGCTAGCAGTGTCTCCTACGTTAAGTGTAACTCCCATGTGTAACTCTGTGTTGTCTGTTCACACTGCTATGCTTTATCTTGGCCAGGTCACAGTTGCAAATGAGAACTTGTTCTCAACTAGCCTACCTGGTTAAATAAAGTTGAAATAAAAAAATATATATATTTTTTAAATAAATTCTCACCTGTCCCTCTGGGTCAGTACAGGCACTGTTGAGGTCCACTGTATCTAACTGGGAAGGGCTACAGAGGGAGAGGCAACCATGAGCAAAGACACCAGCAAAGTGTTAAAATGCAAGGAGAAATGTGATAATGGGCCAACCAGAAATACAGGCTTTACTGAATGTCTGGGAAATGTGTTTGGGTGTTTTATGGTGTGTGTCTGGGTGTTTTATGGTGTGTGTCTGGGTGTTTTATGGTGTATGTCTGGGTGTTTTATGGTGTGTGTTTGGGTGTTTTATGGTGTGTGTTTGGGTGTTTTATGGTGTGTGTTTGGGTGTTTTATGGTGTGTGTCTGGGTGTTTTATGGTGTGTGTTTGGGTGTTTTATGGTGTGTGTTTGGGTGTTTTATGGTGTGTGTTTGGGTGTTTTATGGTGTGTGTTTGGGTGTTTTATGGTGTGTGTTTGGGTGTTTTATGGTGTGTGTTTGGGTGTTTTATGGTGTGTGTTTGGGTGTTTTATGGTGTGTGTCTGGGTGTTTTATGGTGTGTGTCTGGGTGTTTTATGGTGTGTGTTTGGGTGTTTTATGGTGTGTGTTTGGGTGTTTTATGGTGTGTGTTTGGGTGTTTTATGGTGTGTGTTTGGGTGTTTTATGGTGTGTGTTTGGGTGTTTTATGGTGTGTGTTTGGGTGTTTTATGGTGTGTGTCTGGGTGTTTTATGGTGTGTGTCTGGGTGTTTTATGGTGTGTGTCTGGGTGTTTTATGGTGTGTGTTTGGGTGTTTTATGGTGTGTGTTTGGGTGTTTTATGGTGTGTGTTTGGGTGTTTTATGGTGTGTGTTTGGGTGTTTTATGGTGTGTGTTTGGGTGTTTTATGGTGTGTGTTTGGGTGTTTTATGGTGTGTGTTTGGGTGTTTTATGGTGTGTGTTTGGGTGTTTTATGGTGTGTGTTTGGGTGTTTTATGGTGTGTGTCTGGGTGTTTTATGGTGTGTGTCTGGGTGTTTTATGGTGTGTGTCTGGGGGTTTTATGGTGTGTGTCTGGGTGTTTTATGGTGTGTGTCTGGGGTTTTATGGTGTGTGTCTGGGTGTTTTATGGTGTGTGTCTGGGTGTTTTATGGTGTGTGTTTGGGGGTTTTATGGTGTGTGTCTGGGTGTTTTATGGTGTGTGTCTGGGTGTTTTATGGTGTGTGTTTGGGTGTTTTATGTTGTGTGTCTGGGTGTTTTATGGTGTGTGTCTGGGTGTTTTATGGTGTGTGTTTGGGTGTTTTATGGTGTGTGTTTGGGTGTTTTATGGTGTGTGTTTGGGTGTTTTATGGTGTGTGTTTGGGTGTTTTATGGTGTGTGTTTGGGTGTTTTATGGTGTGTGTTTGGGTGTTTTATGGTGTGTGTCTGGGTGTTCTATGGTGTGTGTCTGGGTGTTTTATGGTGTGTGTCTGGGGGTTTTATGGTGTGTGTCTGGGTGTTTTATGGTGTGTGTCTGGGTGTTTTATGGTGTGTGTTTGGGGTTTTATGGTGTGTGTCTGGGTGTTTTATGGTGTGTGTCTGGGTGTTTTATGGTGTGTGTTTGGGTGTTTTATGTTGTGTGTCTGGGTGTTTTATGGTGTGTGTCTGGGTGTTTTATGGTGTGTGTTTGGGTGTTTTATGGTGTGTGTTTGGGTGTTTTATGGTGTGTGTTTGGGTGTTTTATGGTGTGTGTTTGGGTGTTTTATGGTGTGTGTTTGGGTGTTTTATGGTGTGTGTTTGGGTGTTTTATGGTGTGTGTTTGGGTGTTTTATGGTGTGTGTTTGGGTGTTTTATGGTGTGTGTTTGGGTGTTTTATGGTGTGTGTTTGGGTGTTTTATGGTGTGTGTCTGGGTGTTTTATGGTGTGTGTCTGGGTGTTTTATGGTGTGTGTCTGGGTGTTTTATGGTGTGTGTTTGGGTGTTTTATGGTGTGTGTCTGGGTGTTTTATGGTGTGTGTCTGGGTGTTTTATGGTGTGTGTTTGGGTGTTTTATGGTGTGTGTCTGGGTGTTTTATGGTGTGTGTTTGGGTGTTTTATGGTGTGTGTTTGGGTGTTTTATGGTGTGTGTTTAGGTGTTTTATGGTGTGTGTTTGGGTGTTTTATGGTGTGTGTTTGGGTGTTTTATGGTGTGTGTTTGGGTGTTTTATGGTGTGTGTTTAGGTGTTTTATGGTGTGTGTTTGGGTGTTTTATGATGTGTGTTTGGGTGTTTTATGGTGTGTGTTTGGGTGTTTTATGGTGTGTGTTTAGGTGTTTTATGGTGTGTGTTTGGGTGTTTTATGGTGTGTGTTTGGGTGTTTTATGGTGTGTGTTTGGGTGTTTTATGGTGTGTGTTTGGGTGAGTGTATTTTTTGTGATGTGTGTTTTACTGCAGTCTCAGTGAGGCGTAACGGAGAGTAGCTCCTTCAAAAGCTTTCAGGCTGGGGTCAGGATACACTGGGTAGTCCTTCAGCTCCTAGAGAGAGAGAGAGAGAGAGAGAGAGAGAGAGAGAGAGAGAGAGAGAGAGAGAGAGAGAGAGGGCACAGTCATATCCGATTAATATTTTATATGAGCAATATTGATTCGTTTTTATTATCTATTACATATCCTGATATTTAAGGCACACATATGATTTCAGTCAATTCTGAGCCTGTGTAAGTGCTGCCATTCGTAGTGTGTTGTCTTATACTGACAGTGCAGGTGGTGTTGTCAAAGCCTCGGACAGGCAGAATGACATCAGAGGGAGAGGAGGAGGAGGAGCCGGAGGGAGAGGGCACAGGTTCCACTGAACTGTCTGATACCAAACTGCTGGGACGCTGCAGAGAGAAGGAGAAGGGAAAAGAGAGAGAGAAAGAGGGAGAGGGAGAGAGAGAGAGAAAGAGAGAAGGAGAGAGAGAGAAAGAGAGAAGGAGAGAGACGGAGAGAGAGAGAAGGAGAGAGAGAGAGAGAGAGAGAGAGAGAGAGAGAGAGAGAGAGAGAGAGAGAGAGAGAGAGAAAGAAAGAAATAAAGAGAGAGGGGAAAAGAGAAGGAGAGAGATAGCGAGAAAGAGAAATAGAAAGAGCGAAAGAGAGAGAGAAAGAGAGACATATGACTTTATCAGAGGAACTCGAGGCACAGGACTCAGAGCAAGTGTGTGTGTGGTGTGTGTGTGTGTGTGTGTGTGTGTGTGTGTGTGTGTGTGTGTGTGTACAGACAGTACGGTGTGTGTGTATGTGTGTCCAGCCTCACCTCGCTGAGCGGTCTCAGGCTGACTGTGTCGCCCTGCTGTGAGTCAGGGAGTGAGTGGAGGTGTGTGTGTTCGTTGGTGGTGGAGACAGGGCGGTCATACTGGGTGGTGCCAGTAGGGACATGCCAGAAGTAGACCTCTGATATGTTTGTGACCTCACGCCAGCCTGGGGGAAGGTCCCCCTCACCCCACACATCTGCTGTATAACACACACACACACACACACACACACACACACACACACACACACACACACACACACACACATTAATACACCAACAGACAGTAACAAACATACGCGCACACACTAATACAACACACACACACACACAAAATTCACCTGTAGCCACAGACATGCTGGAAAACTGAATCGGATAGGTTAAGAAATACACAGATAAGCATACACACGTATACTAAAGTGCACACTGACACAACTTAGACACACTCAAATACACAGACGGTTGTCTAGGTCAAATACACAGACGGTTGTCTAGGTAAATTCTGAGGTGGTCATCCTGTTCTGTTGCCATAGCAACCCTAATCTCTGTATTAGCACCCACAGGGAGGCCTTTGTCCTCTCTTGACTTTTCTCTCTCTTCCTCTCCCCCCTGTCCTCTCTCTTTCCCTCTCCACTCTTTACCTCTCTCTATGCCTCTCCTCTTTTTCACCCTTCTCTCTCTCCTCTTTTACCTCTCTCCTTCTCCTCTCTTTGCCCCTCTCTCTCTACCCTTTCCTCCATTTCTCTCAACTGTCATCTCTTCATGTCTCACTACTCTCTCTTCTTCTGCTCGCTCTCTCGGTGAATCTCAACCCCCCCACGCCCCGACCAACTTGTTCTGAGGGCTCTCCATTGTCACGTGTTGCTGACAGACAATCAGTCAGCCAGCCAGCTAATCAGAAGGTGTCTAATCCTCTCACCTATTTCTTGTGGGGTCTGAGGGGAGGGGCTCTCTTGGGACAGGGTGGTCCAGCTGGAGTCCTCATCCTCCAGGGGAGACTCCAATTTCGTACCTAGACTACCCAGCTTAGGAGCTCCTCTCTCTGGGTCCGGGCTGAAGGATGATGGGGGGGTCTGGAGCAGAAGAGGGGTGCTCTCCTCCCCCCTGGGCTGCTTATGGGGTGCAGAGGGGGGGCGGTGGAGGTACGGGTTCTCATTGTTGGCGTGCAGCTCCACCATGATCACTCTGGGCGGGGGAGCCTGTGCACTTCGGGGGAGTTTGGGGGCGTCTCAACGCTGTGTGGGTGACCCTGGGCCTGGGTTAGGGCCTCCTCTCTGCCCTGAAGTGGGGGGCAACTCTGGATCTTGTTCTCTTGGGCCCAGCTGAGATTGTTTAGGGGAGAGATGGCGGGAGAGGGGACCCCCTGTAGTAGAGGCTGTGCAGCAGTTGGAGTGGCATCCTCTTCCTCTTTGTAATCCTCCTGTTTTGGGGTCTGTTTCTCCTCCTCCGTTCTCTCTCTGTCTTTATCCGGGCTGACCTGGTCTTTCTCAGGGCAGGGGTGCTTCTCATCCTCTTCCTCCTCTTCCTTGCTGGGAAGATCTTCTTCCTTATTGCCTCCACCAGGAGAGTCTTCCTCTTTGTTTCCTCCACTGGGTGGGTCCTCTTCCTTTTCGTGGAACTCTAGAAAGCTCTTTGTCCTCCGACAGAATGCAGGCGGGTCCTGTGAGTTCTCCCCCTCCATCCAATCAGAGCTGTGTATGGGGGTGATGATGTCATCCTGCTCTTTGACCTCTGTGTTGGTTTTACTCTGCTCCTGTTGCTGTGTCTCGGCCTTCCGCTGCAGGTTGGCACCATCCTTTGCCAGCTTGGGGTTGGTGGAGAAGAATGAGGAAGAGGAGGAGGAGTAGAGAGCAGAGGATGAAGAGGACTTGGTGGGGAGGCGTCTGCCGCTCAGTCCCATGGCGCTATGCACACTGGTCATGGCATATCTATGGCGACTCTTGGGTAAAGTGGCGGAACTCCCCGTTTCCATGGCGGTAGGGGACTCCTTTATGATGTCATGGCCCAGGAGTTGATTGTAGGAGGAGCGCAGGCTGAGGGAGGTGGGAGGGGCGGCAGGGGCGGCAGGGGGACCGCTGCGATTGGCCAAGCCTACAGAAGAAGGGGAGGAGCCACTGCGGGAGAGCTGGGGTGTGTGGACGGACATCATGAGTGACGAGAGGTTAAGAGGTCAACTGAAGAGGGAATCCCTGCAAACCTAGAGAGAAGAAAGAAGGGCTCACTAGGGGTACCACACACACACACACACACACACAAACACACTATTTTTACGCCCCCTTTGATATAAAGATTTTCGTAACAGGTTAGGAGAGCATTTTCGCTAACCCTAACCCTGTTCCTGACCTTAACCTCAGTCCCCTAACCTGCTATGAAAAAGAGTGTGTGTGCCCCCCTCACACACACACACCAGCTCCAAGCTCTCATAGGAATTTGACATCTGATACTGGTGATGTCGTTCCATTATCCACCACAGTGCTTGAAGGAAACTTGGCCTGAGTCACGTCTTCTCCATGTGTGATGAGTTAGGAGGATCACAGGACTGAGTTGGAGGTATAAGGAGTAAAACACAAGACAAGGCAGCATATGACTTTGCCAGTCTAAATGGGAAGCACACATGAGTAAAGACACTCCGTATGGCTCCATAAAGTCCTACAGACCATCAGGTTCACTGGCATTGATCTGTTGCCATGGCACTAGCACGGAATTAAAAGCTTTGTTCAACATTCTGGCAACCCATCGAACCAATAGCGAAAGGTTTTATTGACGCACTCTGCCATGTGTTTTGTAACTGTGGCCCAATACAGCAACACCCTCCGTCTCCCTCTTTCTCAATCTGGTCAATATGTCAGTTGAAAACACAGTGCCAAGCCTGGAACCTGGGTTTTATTTTCTGGACATGCTTGGCAATCATGAGGCTTAGCGCTGTAAATGTATCACTCCACAACCGAAGCACCATGCCAAGGCGAATGCTGTTGGAACATATACCTATGCTAGATCAAGATGCTGACATGCTGCAGAGCAGGTCCTACTCTCTATCTGACCCTTTCATCTCCCTGGGTCTCAGCTCTGTGTTAGAAAAGCCAGATGGACACAGACAGAGAAAAAGAGAGAGAGAGGGGGGTGACTAGGGAGTATCATTGTCAATTCAGGTTTTACTATACTCGGTTCTTCAATTCAATCATACTCCTCACCAACGTATGTATGCGCACGCACACACACACACACACACACACACACACACACACACACACACACACACACACACACACACAGTGTAAACAAACAAAAAGGTGGAAAACATAGGCACAGCAGATTTGACAACAAGACAAGCCCTTGGAAAAAGAGAGAGAGGTCCTTTTAAGAGAAAATATCCCCACACAATGCACTTTCTCATGAGGGCCCTTTATCCCTTCTCTGGGTGTTGTTTTGGTGACAGAGAGCACCTGTAGGGCTTCTGGAACTCTTCCCTCCCGCTCTCTCCTTCTCCCTCTTTCAGAGATGGCACAAATTATGTCAACAAGGTCAATCAGTAGACTATTGTAGACTACCTGTAGACATACTGTAAACTACACTTTTACCAGATACACTACATTACCAAAAGTATGTGGGCACCTGCTTGTCGAACGTCTCATTCCAAAATAATGGGCATTAATATGGAGTTGTTCCCCCCTTTGCTGCTATAACAGCCTCCACTCTTCTGGGAAGACTTTCCACTAGATGTTGGAACATTGCTGCGGGGACTTGCTTCCATTCAGCCACAAGAACATTAGTGAGGTCAGGCACTGATATTGGGCAATTAGGCCTGGCTTACAGTCGGAGTTCCAATTAATCCCTAAGGTGTTCGATGGGGTTGAGGTCAGGGCTCTGTGCAGGCCAGTCAAGTTCTTCCACCCCAATTTTGACAAACCATTTCTGTATGGACCTCGCTTTGTGCATGGGGGCATTGTCATGCTGAACCAAAGGGGCTTTCCCCAGAATCATCGAGACCATTATTACTCCTCCACCAAACTTTACAGTAGCCACTATGCATTGGGCAGGTAGCGTTCACCTGATATCCGCCAAAACCCAGATTTGTCCGTCGGACTTCCAGACGGTGAAGCGTGATTAATCCCTCCAGAGAACACGTTTCCACTGCTCCAAAGTCCAATGGCGGCGAGCTTTACACCACTCCAGCCTACACTTGGCATTGTGCATGGTGCTCTTGTGTGCAGCTGCTCAACGAAGAGTTCTTGCGCTGATGATGCTTCTAGTGGCAGTTTGGAACTCAGTAGTGAGTGTTGCAACCGAGGACAGCACTCGCAGTTCTGTGAGCTTATGTGGCCTACCACTTCGCGGCTGAGCCGTTGTTGCTCCTAGACATTTCCACTTCACAATAACAGCACTTACAGTTGACCGGGGAAGCTCTAGCAGGGCAAAAATTTGACGAACTGACTTGTTGGAAAGGTGGCATCCTATGACGATGCCACGTTGAAAGTCACTGATTTCTTCAGTAAGGCCATTCTACTTCCAATGTTTCGCTATGGAGATTGCATGGCGGTGTGCTCGATTTCATACACCTGTCAGTAACAGGTGTGGCTGAAATAGCCGAATCCACTAATTTGAAGGGGTTCCCGCATAGTTTTGTAAATATATTGTATTTTACACAAAACATGTCCTCATAAGGACATTAAGTCTCTCTCTGCGAAGTTACATTATACCTGCAGCTACTGATTTCAGGACAGTTTTTGACATTTCTCTCACTATGCATTCTTCCCACCATTTCCACCAGTAAGCAAAACTGCCGTGAACAGCATAAATACCCTGTCCTGGGCAAAACACCAAAAATGACAAGGAAGCAGTTGATAAGGTAACAACTGTCCAATATGCAAATGCTCAAATGCCTGCTTTGCATAAATCTCAGAGATGGAGAGAGGTACTAGATCCATACTGAGATTGTGTGTTATTCCTGATGCTGCATGTCTCAATTAGCAGAATGGCACGAGACAAATAGGGGAGAGATATATGTTATTAGAGAGAGAGAGAGCGAGAGAGAGAGAGAGAGAGAGAGAGAAGACAATGACACAGCGATTTTCAGCAGGGATGTTGAGCTCACATCGCCACTCAGCTCAGCTGCTGTCCTGGGACACACACATCTTTGTGTTCCCAACACTGTAGGTCATTCATGAGACCTTGCCAAACATGGTACTATACAACCCATATGACAGGAAGTCAACTAAAGGTGTCATTTTAAACAGCTGAGAAATGTCTACAAGATTCAGGGGCTGTTCCCCGGACACAGATGAAGCTTAGTCCTGGACTAAGGTTAGTCCAGGACTAAGGTTAATCTGTGTCTGGGAAACCAACCCTCAAAGTGTAACTGTAGGAATAATCAGGATCTGGAGTTGAGAGAATAACCAATCGTTCACTCTACTGGAGGTGATACCGTCTAGTATCCTCTACATATTGACATTCTGGTGAGCCACTAGTGTCAGAGCGGCACTCACGACTCAAGCAGGTCACAGGTTGGTTCAGTAGGTGAGTTCTCACAGCTCGGCCACAGTGTGACCGAAGAGCAACACACACGCATAGCACATCTCAATCCAAATAGGAAAGAGAGTGGTGTTGTGATGTCGTTCACACACTGTGATGAACAGATGCTGTTGTGGCATCCATATGAATATTTAACATAGTCACCTCAAACACTGTCTTGATAGATCTGTACTGTAGCCGATATTACTGAAACAGGCTTGGGCCCACTCCAGTTAAGAAATATTAAGACAGAAAGCACTTTAATGGAATTTGTGTAGGCCTTGAATGTAGGCCTTAGTTTAAAAAGTGTTGTAAGCTAATAATTGGATTGTTACCTAATAATAAATGATACTTGTGCTGTACATATGCCACCAACATAACGCGTCAATAATAGGCTACAGAACCGTCGAACTTATAACCATGTCAAGGAGACGTCTCTAAACGGGTGGAGTACCTTTGCATTCCGTTAACGTGCGTTGTAGGATACAGCAGTCTACATTTCTATCCTTACGATCATCCTTGCAGCCTCACCGATTTCAATTTAAATCCAGCAGGAACGTCCTATATTGCAAGAAGGATCGTCAATCTGTTGTCAATTCCGAAAACAAGCTGCAAAGGCAGTGTCAATAACAGACGCAGTACATCTTCTGTTGTCTCTCTCCCACCCAAGATTCTCCCCATCACATCACCGCGCTGAAAGGCGAACGGCGCAACGCAGCCACAACCACAACATTTTATGTACATTAATTCACTCACCGCGTTTGACAATCGTGCTTCTATGCCACCGCCTAAACGACGACACTGATATAGAACAGAGAAGTGATCCCCACTTTGTAAGCGCGAGTCCTCACGAAGCTACCCGTATCAGATCACATCACTTTCTATCCGGTCTCCTCCGGTGCTGGTACCTAGGCTACGCTACAGCTCGTCTCTCTCTGCGCCACTGTTTCCCAAAGCGTCGCGTCGCTCTGGAGCTCCCAGGACCAATCAGAGCGCTGGACGCTAGACGCTGTGTGCACAGAGCTATTCGGTAGAGAGACGCAGAACCAGAGTACCATCAATATTGTTTATAGTGTTATTTAACTAATGTAATAAAAACTCGCAGTTCGCCGACTTTGCCTATGGTAGGCTACAACGTTGGCTTCTATAGAAAAAGTAATTGATTGAGAAGTGATTGTGTACACTATTTCAGCCAGAGCCAGCCCCTCAAGAGTGAACAGCTACCAATAAGAAATGTACAATCTGGAATAAGAAACTACAGGCCCATCAACTGTTGCAGTGCCACAGGCTATTGTTTAATTCAACAGACACTCCCCTACCCCTGCTTCTACATCCGCATTGCTTGCTGGTTGAGGTTTTAGGCTGGGTTTCTGTATAAGCACTTTGTAACATCTGCTGTTGTAAAAAGGGCTTTATAAATATAGTTGATTTAATACCCTTAAGATTGTATGTGAGTGTGTGTAGAGTCAGTATAAATGTGTGTGCATATGTAATGATAATTCCAATGTTTGTGCTTTTCTGATAACTAATTTCTGTCTTCTATTCAAGTGCTGTTCTATAAACCAATTTATATGTTCATGCAACTGGCTGAATGAACAATCCTCACTCATCACTAGCTGCAATTTGGCAGTACGCCCAGAACCTTGTTTAGAGAACGAAATATATCTCAGTTTCAAGGTCTCAGCTTAGAAAGAAGAAGCCTTGTGAGGTTTTGGTCTGTCAAATGTTATGAACCAGTATTGGTCTGTCAAATGTTATGAACCAGTATTGGTCTGTCAAATGTTATGAACCAGTATTGGTCTGTCACATGTTATGAACCAGTATTGGTCTGTCACATGTTATGAACCAGTATTGGTCTGTCACATGTTATGAACCAGTATTGGTCTGTCACATGTTATGAACCAGTATTGGTCTGTCACATGTTATGAACCAGTATTGGTCTGTCACATGTTATGAACCAGTATTGGTCTGTCACATATGAACCAGTTGGTCTGTCACATGTTATGAACCAGTATTGGTCTGTCACATGTTATCAGTATTGGTCTGTCACATGTTATGAACCAGTATTGGTCTGTCACATGTTATGAACCAGTATTGGTCTGTCACATGTTATGAATTGGTCTGTCAGTTATTGGTCTGAACCATTGGTCTGTCATGTTATGAACCAGTATTGGTCTGTAACATGTTATGAACCAGTATTGGTCTGTCACATGTTATGAACCAGTATTGGTCTGTCACATGTTATGAACCAGTATTGGTCTGTCACATGTTATGAACCAGTATTGGTCTGTCACATGTTATGAACCAGTATTGGTCTGTCACATGTTATGAACCAGTATTGGTCTGTCACATGTTATGAACCAGTATTGGTCTGTCACATGTTATGAACCAGTATTGGTCTGTCACATGTTATGAACCAGTATTGGTCTGTCACATGTTATGAACCAGTATTGGTCTGTCACATGTTATGAACCAGTATTGGTCTGTCACATGTTATGAACCAGTATTGGTCTGTGAACCAGTATGTTATGAACCAGTATTGGTCTGTCACATGTTATGAACCAGTATTGGTCTGTCACATGTTATGAACCAGTATTGGTCTGTCACATGTTATGAACCAGTATTGGTCTGTCACATGTTATGAACCAGTATTGGTCTGTCACATGTTATGAACCAGTATTGGTCTGTCACATGTTATGAACCAGTATTGGTCTGTCACATGTTATGAACCAGTATATTGGTCTGTTATGAACCAGTATTGGTCTTATGTTATGAACCAGTATTGGTCTGTCACATGTTATGAACCAGTATTGGTCTGTCACATGTTATGAACCAGTATTGGTCTGTCACAGGTTATGAACCAGTATTGGTCTGTCACATGTTATGAACCAGTATTGGTCTGTCACATGTTATGAACCAGTATTGGTCTGTCACATGTTATGAACCAGTATTGGTCTGTCACATGTTATGAATCAGTTTGGTCTGTCACATGTTATGAACCAGTATTGGTCTGTAACATGTTATGAACCAGTATTGGTCTGTCACATGTTATGAACCAGTATTGGTCGGTCACATGTTATGAACCAGTATTGGTCTGTAACATGTTATGAATCAGTATTGGTCTGTCACATGTTATGAACCAGTATTGGTCGGTCACATGTTATGAACCAGTATTGGTCGGTCACATGTTATGAAACAAAGCGGTAATGATTCATTCGTTATGCTAAATCATGCAAACATAACTTGACTGTGTATAGCCGTAGATAAGACAACTGCTGGATCTGCCCAAGCAGAGCTCCTGATTGACATGTCTACTATGGTACATTGAGTTGGATGGAACATCTCCACCGCCCTGACGAAGAAACAATGATTAATATTAAGATTGACTTGGAGTGTCCCTGTGTAAGAATTTCCACAAAAACATGTCATGTGTGTGTTGGTGTGTCAGAGTGCGTGAGTGTGCATTGCTAGATTGAATTCCAGAGCTGACAAGGTAAAAATCTGTTGTTCTGCCCCTGAACAAGGCAGTTAACCCACTGTTCCCCAGTAGGCCGTCATTGTAAATAAGAATTTGTTCTTAACTGACTTGCCTAGTTAAATAAATAAAAAATACAAAAAATCTGTGTGGCTATTCTGTTAGATATTTAGCAGTCTTAATGCTCGGGATTGGAAGCTGTTCAGGAGCCTGTTAGTGTCAGACCTGATGCACCGTTACCTCTTGCCGTGCGGAAGCAAAGAGAAGTCTTGGCTTGGGTGACTGGAGTCTTGAGCAATTTTCTGGGCCTTCCTTTCACAACGCCTGATACACACGACGTGCACATAACATTAGGAACACCCTATTAATATTGAGTTGCACGCCTTTTTGTCCTCAGAACAGCCTCAGTTCGTCAGGGCTTGGACTCCACAAGTCATCGAAAGCGCTCCACAGGGATGCTGGTCCATGTTGACGCCAATGCTTCCCACAGTTGTATCAAGTTGGCTGGTAGTGGATCTCTACTCCGAATAGCTCGTTCCGTCTCATCCCACAGATGCTCAACTGGATTGAGATCTGGTGACTGGGCAGGCCACTGCAGGAAGCTGAATTCACGGTCATGTTCGTGAGAACCATTCCTGGGCAATCCTAGCCTTGTGGCATGGGGCATTATCCTGCTGAAAAAATACTTTCAAAAATGGATACACTGCTGCCATGAAGGGATGCATCTGATTGGCAATGATGTTCAGATATCCTGTGGCATTCAAACGTTTCTCCACTTTTATTAAGGGGCTCAACGTGTGCCATGAAAACACACCCCACGCTATTACACCCCCACCAGCCTGCAATGTTGACACGCGGCATGATGGATGCATGTACTCGTGGTTTTCCCCGTACGCTATCCTTCCATCAGCGTGAAACAGCAGGAACCGGGATTCATCAGACCAGGCAATGTTTTTCCAGTTCTTCAATGTCCATTGTTTTCGTTCTGTAGCCCACTGCAACCGCGGTTTCTTGTCGGCTGCCGTACCCCGTTCGTGTCGAGGTACGACAAGTCGTGTATTCTTTTATGGGTCTTGGGTTGACAAACTCAAGTTGTGCGAAGTCAAGCCCGTCTGTAGCTCTGCACAATGTGTCAGTCTCCATTTGTCTTCTTTCATCAATGACATTTTCGACCACTGTCCTGCCATTGGCTGGATGTCCTTTGGGTGGTGGACCATTCCTGATACACAGGAAACTGTTGAGTGTGGAAAAACCCAGCAACCCTTTACACACAAATCAGCTACTTTTCAAAGTCACATAAATCTTGTCTTGTCCATTCATCCTCTGAATGGCACATACAGAATCCATGTCACAATGGATTAACTTGTCTCCTCTCCTTCATCTACAAGGATTGAAGTGAATTTAACAGGTGACATCAATAAGGGATCATAGCTTTCACCTGGATTCTTCCCATCTGTGCGTGTGTGAGTGGACCATTTTTAGTCTTTAGTGATTTGGACACCGAGGAACTTGAACATTTCGACCAGCTCCACTGCAGCCCTGCGATGTGGATGGGGGCGTGCTCATCCCAGTTTCCTGTGATCCACAATCAGCTCTTTGGCCTTAATGACGTTAAGGGAGAGGTTGTTGTCCCGGGACCACAATTCCAGGTCATTGACCTCCTCCTTGTAGGCCGGCTCATCTTCACCGGTAATCAGGCCTACCACCGTTGTGTCGTCGGTAAACTTGATGGTGTTGGAGTCGTGCGTGAACATGGAGTACAGGATTTTAAGCACACAGTCCTGTGGGGCCCCCCGTGTTGAGGATCAGCTTGGCGGAGGTGATGTTGCCTACCAGAACCACCTGGAGTCAGCCTGTCAGGAAGACTAGGATCCAGTTTGAGGTGTTCAGTCCCAGGGTCCTAAGCTTGGTGATGAGCTTGGAGGGGACAATGGTGTTGAACGCAGGGCTGTAGTCAATGAACAGTATTCTCACATTGGTATTCCCCTTACCTAGGTTGGTGAAGGCAGTGTGGAGTGCAATTGAGATAGCGTCATCTATGGATCTGTTGGGGCGGTATGCAAATTAGAGTGGGTCTAGGGTGTCTGGGATGATGGAGTTGATGTGTGGCATAACCATCCATTCAAAGAACTTCACGATTACAGAAGAGTGCTACAAGGCAGTAGTCATCAGGGCATGAAGCCTTGAGAGTTAACGGGAACAGGAACGATGGTGGTCATCTTGAGACAACGGGGTTTACAGACTGGGACAAGGAGACATTGACAATTACCGTGGACATGCCTGCCAGCTGATCTGCGCATGCTCCGAGAACGCGCCCTGTAATATGGTCTGGCCCCCTGATTAAAGACCTTACGTCAGCCTCGGAAAGCGAGATCAGCCAGTCCTCGGGGTCGGTGGGGAACCTCACGCATGGCATGTTGTTATTGTCGAAGCGTGCATAAAGAGTTCGTCTGGAAGAGAGACATCATTGGGCAGATCATGGCGGGGTCTTCCTTTGTAATCCGTAATGGACTGTAGCCCCTCGCCACAATGTGGCGGGCGTTGAAGCCTGTGTTGTATGATTCCACCTTATTCCTAAATTGTCCTTGTGCGTATCTGATGACTCTGCGGAGGTCGTAGCGGGACTTCTTGTACTTGTTCCTGTCTTAAGCCGTAGCCTCAGGGTTGTCTGCGATAGAGCTTACTATAGGCTTTGACAACAATGCAGTTTCCCAGATACTTAATGACATTTTCTGCACATCTCAATGACACACAGGCTGGGTTGTATAAAATAGCGTTATATTTGTATTGGTGTTAGACACCTTGTGTGTTCAGCAACAGTAGGCTTCCTAAAGCATGAGAAAATACAACATACAGTGACTACAGTGAAAATACATACATGCACATAATACACAAGCCTCAAGTTAAAGCCCAGGCCCCCGTTAGAGTATCTTTATGTTTTCAATTACTGGACAGAGTTGGATAGTTAACCCCTGATAATAAATGGCAACATTGTTGGTAGTTTATGATAGACTTTGAAAAAAGGACAAAAATAAAATCACTTTTCATTCACATTCTTTTAGCCTAACTCTATGCCATTTTAAACAGGGTCAAGTACACACCAGAGACACTGTACTTAGAGGCAAAGCATGCTAAGGCACACATTACACTAAGTGGCCAGTTTATTAGGTACACCACTCCATTTCACAAAAATGGTTCGATCCTACAGACAGTGAGTTACGATGCCGTGGCCTGCTTTATAAAGCAGACGGGCATTGATGCATTGTTACTGTTCGATTGACGTTAGAATGGACAAAACGAGTGACTGAAGCGTCAATGAGCGTGGCGTGATCGTCGGTGCCAAGCACGGTGGTTCCAGTATCTCTGGAATGGCCGGCCTCCTGGGATTTTCACGGGTTTACCGAGAAGGGTGCGACAAACAAACATCCAGTCAGCAGCAGTCCTGTGGGTGAAAACAGCTCGTTGATGAGAGGTCGATGGACAATGGCCAGAATCGTGCAAGATATCAGGCGTGTAAGCGACCACTCCTATCAGCTAAAAACAAGAAGAAGCAGCTCCAATGGATCACCAACACTCCTGCAACTGAAAACCTTTGCCTGTTCCAACGAATCCCAGTTCCTGTTGCGTCATGCTGATGGCAGAGTCAGGATTTGGCGTAAACAGTGTGAGTCCATGGCCCCACCCTGCCTGGTCTCAATGGTACAGACTGGTGGCGGTGGTGTAATGTTTTCCTGGAAAATATTAGATCCCTTGATACCAATTGAGCAACGTTTCCATGCCCCAAAGAATTCAGGCTGTTCTGGAGGCAAAAGGGGGTCCAACCCGATAGTAGATAGGTCGTACCTAAGAAACTGGCCACAAAGTATATCTCAATACCATCTTTCTACCCACAGGGCAGTTTATTGTACCACAACTGGCCAAGCTTGTGCCATGAGAGTATTACATTGGAAAAACACTGATAAAAGGTATTGAGGAAAAGTCAACAGGTAAAGCCATACCTCATATCTGACATGCATGTCTTTCAGACATGTATTGCCGTCTCCCATACTCACACACACGTTCCTCAAAACATTGACTTACACTACATACACATCCAGTTCTAAGTGCTGACAGTGAGACACAACCGAGTGGTTAAACATGTGACCATGCTTTCCCTTTTCATCCTTATCCAATCACAACGACATTCGGAAGTCATGACTGTGTGCGCTAACTATCCCACTCCTAGAGTCCACCTCACGGCGTTCCCATCAAAGCTGGGGGGGTGGAGGGGGAGGGAGGGCGGAGGGGGACCCATACTCCCTGTGCTCCAGGAGTGTGGGAGGGGAAGGGCGGAGCCACTGGAGGGTAGGACAGGGGAGGGGAGGGTGGAGAGTGGTTCCCGCAGACGGTGCGATACGGAGAAGCACGGACAAGAGCGGATAGAGCGCAGGACGGCATCTTCTAGAGGGAGAGAAAGGGGAGATCATATCAGAAGAATCTATTTAATTCAGATGTGTAAATAAGAGGTTTTAGGGCAAAAAAGCTAAGTGCAAATCTGAATTGAGTGAGAGTGTGTGTATCCTTACCCTCCACTCCACACTGGGGCGTCAGTAAAGTCTTGGCCTGGCTGCTTCCTGCCTGGGCAGCCCGCTGATAGAACCCTACTGCTGTTCTGAAACACTGAGGCACCCCGAACCCACTCTCATAACACTGGCCCAGGAACAGCAGCGCCTCGCTGTCCTACACATACCGATAGAGAAACAAACATCTGATTCACACTACACTGAACTGAGAACAGGTTATGATGGATGAGTGAATGACAATTGGTGAGTTTATGTGTAGAGGATGTCACTCACTCCGCTCTCTGCTGCCATCTTCAGGTAGTGCACCGACTTACGGCCATCTCTGACTGGCTCCTGTGAGAACAGGGAACCCAGATACACTTGGGCCTGAGAGAGAGGGGAACGAGAGAAACAGGAAGACAGAATAAGACGACTTAAAAGCATTGACTTTCAAATGTCGTCTTTTTGGCCAAGTCACACAATCATAACAGACACTTCCTTCTCACTCACCTCTTTCAGTCCAGCTGAGGCAGCCTGTTGCAGCAGGCTGATGGCTGAGTCCAGGTCCTTCTGTGTGCTCTGCTGCCCTCTGCTGTTGAGGAGGAGTTTGGCACAGCGGTACTGAGCCTGACTGTGACCCCCAGACGCTGCCTGGCTGTAGAAGTGAAGAGCCTGGAGAGTGAAAACCATGAGGGGAGTCATGAGAGAAATGGGACAGGGAATTACGAATATCACAAATGTTAAAAGTCCAGATTTGGACTGTGCAAGTGTTTCTTACCTTCTCCCCGTCTTTGCCTACCCCCCTGCCTTTCTCGTAACAGACTCCAGTGTTGAACTGAGCCTTGCAGTAACCCCGTCTGGCTGAGGCCAGGAAACAGGAGAAGGCTGCCTCATAGTCCCCAGTCTTAGCACTCTCCAGACCGATGATGTTGAGGACTACAGGAACGCTGGAGTCGGCCACCTGCTGGAGGTTCTGGGCAGCCCCTGCTAGAGCATCCTAAAGATCACAGGGTCAGAGGTCATGAACAGAAGGCCGCTTCACAATCAGACAGGAGTTAAAACAGAGGATCAGCCTAAAAAAATACCTGCTCATTCTGCTGCGGAGGCGCTTCTCGCCTTCTGGCTCTGCGTTTGTCTTCAGGATGGGAGGACTTTGAGAAGGACGTCTCCTCTGTAACATGGGAAGAATCAAGAATAAAATGTGTGCATGCGTTTAGGCCTGTGTTTGTAAATCAAGTAATCCGGTAGGCATGAATATGTAAAGTATAACTATAATATAACTATACGAGTACAATTTCATATAAGAGAAATATAGTTACCCTGACCATTCACTGTTAGAATGTAAAGGGTGGCAGGTAGCCCAGAGAGGAGAGCCAGCAACCGGAGGGTTGCCAGTTCAAATCCCGGGTCCGACAGGAGAAATCTATCGGGAAGTGAGCTGGCAACCATGGGCTGCTGGTATTAAATCCTAGATGCCATTGAGAAAGGCACTTAAACCCCACAACGACAGCACAACACAGTGTGTTCGGAGAGGTCGGGTTAAAAGCGTCAAATAAAGTCACATTTTGGTTGAGAGCTTGTCTGCAATTGGCCAATAAAGCGATTTGAACCTCTTGAAGGTAGAATGTGAGACTGACCTCTTCCAGAGGAGTGGTGACAGTCAGCGAGGAAGCCGTCAGCGATCGCATCTCCATGGAGCTGGTCAGAGCTGCTGTAGCCGTTACTGCTGCCGCTGGTGCTGCGTTGCTGGGCCTGCTGTCTCTGTGGCAGACAGCTCACACTCCTCCCTCTGGGCAGCACATCACAGCGAGACACTGGACGTACACAAAAGGAAGGAGATCAGACTCGCACGCACGCACGCACGCACACACACACCTGATCGTCATACCTTAAAATCATTCACTGGATGAATTGCTTGGGATTCTAGTGGTTGTGACATAACTCACGCATCTCCAGTAGGACGCGGTAGTCAAACTTCTGCAGCGTGTCCTGTACGGCCAAGCATCCTGTGTTCGGATTGGGTTCGGCCCCAGAGGAGACTCGAGAGTGGACCCTCCTACAGATCTGCATCAACAGAACGGCAGCTGCCCCCTAGAGAAAGGTCATACGTCAACTTCACCATCGCCATGGGAAATACATGTTTGCAAATTTGGGAAAACTTTTCTGTAGTCTACATTTTAGGTGGAAGAGTGACGGTTCACTGGGAATGCTGGGTAATGTGTTTGTGACTGCGTGTTGGTTTCGTGGCCAGGTCATACCCAGCCCACAGCATCCAGAGCAGTGTAGCGCGGGAGCCCATCGTAGCAAAACTGAGAGGTCCTCTTCTTCCACCACTTGTCTCCATCCTCCCCTTTCTGAGAGCTGGAAAGAGAAAGGTAAAAGTGGAAAGAGTAAGAGAGAAAATAAAAGTGGGTGATATGAGTGACATTTTTATAGACTTGTAGAGTTTTTATTAAGTCATCCCGGCAGGAGCCTCAACAGAGTCACGAGAGAGGGTGTATGTCCCCATTTCCCCCCAACAGCAGTCTACATGCACAGCAGAGACAGGCCAGGGCCCACAGGATGATGCAACCAGCTGCAAGGCTAGCGAGGAGGGAGGGAAAATGAAGGGATGAGGTACCTGCTGTCGGGGGAGTGCCGGCTGGTGGAGAGGAAGGTGGAGGAGTGGATGACCTCATCCTCCACGTGATGATTCTGAGACAGGCGCAGGGGGGCGTTGCCATGGCACCGGCTAAAAACTGGGAGCGGGGGACGGGACAAGATGGGTTGTATTGAGTTAGCCTGGAAGATACTGCTGATACCATCTGTACTTCCGCTGCACATTTAATAGTGGGTTAAAGTCACATGCACAGAGCACAAGTATTAACCTTTTTTAATATTTCATATGCATTTCAATAAGAGGCACTCTTAAGTAGTTGTGTATTCTGTGCAACACAGGTCTTTATCGTCATCAGGATGTTCAAACAAACCACAAAACACAAGGTGTCACTAAACAGGCTACAGCAGCGGTTGGTTAGTCAACGTTTTGTAAACAGACCCCCAACCGGCTGAAACCCAAACAGGCTGGCTGATCACGGTTGGCACGGTGTAGGCTCGCCAACTGAACTCAACTCTACGATCGGAGTTGCCTGGAAACCTGAATCTATTTTTATCTTGTGCACTTGCTTAAGGTGATAGAAATCTGAATACACTACCAGTGCTTTGAAAAGTTTGTGATTATATACTAAACAAAAACACAAAATGCAACACGTAGTGAACATTTTTCCAAAGCTTACTTCTTGCAAAATTTGTGCACACATTTGTTTACATCCTCTTCACCAGGTCTTGACCTGACTGCAGTTCTCTTGTCGTAACAGACTTCAGTGGGCAAATGTTCCCATTCGATGGCCACTGGCCCGCTGGAGAAGTGTGCTCCTCACAGATGAATCCCGGTTTCAACTGTACCGGGCAGATGGACTCACGTGAGTGAGCCGTTTGCTGATGTCAATGTTGGGGGTACGGTATGGGCCAGGATAAGCTACGGACAACACAACTGCATTGGATCAATGGCAATTTGAACGCACAGAGATACCGTGACGAGATCCTGAGGCGCATTGTCGTGTCGTTCATCCGCCGCCATCACATCCATGCGCCAGCATGATAATGCATGGCCCCATGTTGCAAGGATCTGTACACAATTCCTAGAAGTGGAAACTGTCCCAGTTCTTTCATGGCATGCAAACTCACCTGACCTGTCACCCATTGAGCATGTTTGGGATGCTCTGGGTCGCTGTGTACGACAGTGTGTTCCAGTTCCCGCCGATATCCAGCAACTTCGTGAAGCCATTGAATAGCGAGACAACATTCCACGATCAACAGCCTGATCAACTCTATGCGAAGGAGATGTGTCGCACTGCATGAGGCAAATGACGGTCACACCAGATACTGACTGGTTTTCTGATCCACGCCCCTACCTTTTTTTTAAGGTACACTACATGATCAAAAGTATGTGAATACCTGCTCGTCGAACATCTCATTCCAAAATCATGGGCATTAATATGGAGTTGGTCCATATTAAGGTCAGGGCTCTGTGCAAGCCAGTCAAGTTCTTTCACACCGATCTCAACAAACCATTTCTGTATAGACTCCACTTTGTGCACGGGGGCATTGTCATGTTGAAACAGTAAAGGGCCTTCCCCAAACTGTTGCCACAAAGATGGAAGCACAGAATAGACTGGTATGTTACTGTATGCTGTAGCAGCCCCTGATCATTATTCCTCCTCCAAACTATGTAGTTGACATTATGAATTAGGGCAGGTAGCGTTCCCCTGGCATCCGCCAAACCCAGATCCGTCAATCGGAATGCCAGATAGTGAAGCGTGATTCATCACTCCAGAGAACACATTTCCACTCCTCCAGAGTCCAATGGCGGAGAGCTTTACACAACACCAGCCAACGCTTGGCATTGCACATGGTGATCTTAGGCTTGTGTGCGTCTCTCTGCCATGGAAACCCATTTCATGAAGCTCCCAACGAACAGTTATTGTGCTGACGTTGCTTCCAGAAGCAGTTTGGAACTCGGTAGCGAGTGTTGCAACTGGATGTCGACCGATTTAATCGGCATTGTCAATTAATTAGGGCCGATTTCAAGTTTTCGTAACAATCGGTAATCAGCATTTTTGGATGCCGATTACATTGCATTCCACGAAGAAACTGTGTGGCAGGCCGACTACCTGTTACGCGAGTGCAGCAAGGAGCCAAGGTAAGTTCATAGCTAGCATTAAACTTATCTTATAAAAAAAACTTAAACCTTCACAAAATCACTAGTTAACTACACACAGTTGATGATATTACTAGGTTAACTAGCTTGTCCTGCATTGCATATAATCAACGCGGTGCTTGTTAATTTATCATACAATCACAGCCTACTTCGCCAAACGGGGGATGATTTAACAAAAGCACATTCGCGAAAAAAAGCACAATTGTTGTACGAATGTACCTAACCATAAACATCAATGCCATTCTTAAAATCAACACACATTTTTTTAAACCTGCATATTTAGTTAAAAGAAATGCATGTTAGCAGGCAATATTAACTATGGAAATTGTCACTTCTCTTGCGTTCATTGCACACAGAGTCAGGGTATATGCAAGAGTTCGGGCCGCCTGGCTCGTTGTGAACTAATTTGCCAGAATTTTACATAATTATGATAGAACATTGAAGGTTGTGCAATGTAACAGCAATATTTAGACTTAGGGTTGCCGCCCATTCTATAAAATATGGGACGGTTCCGTATTTCACTGAAAGAATAAACGTTTGGTTTTTGAAATGATAGTTTCCGGATTTGACCATATTAATGACCTACGGCTTGTATTTCTGTATATATTATATTATAATAAAGTCTATGATTTGATAGAGCAGTCTGCCTTTAGTGGTGGTAGGAAGCAGCAGGATCGTTCAATCATTCAATCAAACTTGACTGCGTTGTCCCAGCAGCTCTTAGCAATGCTTGCTTCACAGCGCTGTTTATGACTTCAAGCCTATCAACTCATGAGATTAGGCTGGAAATACTAAAGTGCCTATTAGAACATCCAATAGTCAAAAGGTATATTAAATACAAATGGTATAGAGAAAAATAGTCGACGCGTCTTAATTCCTATAATAACTACAAGTTAAACTTCTTAACTGGGAATATTGAACCACCAGCTTTTATTCTCATGTTTTGAGCAAGGAACTTAAACATTTGCTTTTTTACATGGTACATATTGCACTTTTATTTTCTTCTCCAACACTGTGTTTTTGCATTATTTAAACCAAATTGAGCATGTTTAATTATTTCTTCGAGACCTAATAGATTTGATTTATTTATGGATTATATTAAGTTAAAATAAAAGTGTTCATTGTTCATTCCGTGTTGTTGTAATTGCCATTATTACAAAATATTTAAAAAAAGATATATAATAATTTGTGTGATTAATGGGAATCGGCTGTTTTTTGGACCTTCAATAATCGGTATCAGCGATGACAAATCATAAACGGTCGACCTCTAGTCGTAACCAAGGACAGACAATTTGTACATGCTTCAGCGGTCCCGTTCTGTGAGCTTGTGTGGCCTACCACTTCACTGCTGAGCCGTTGTTGCTCCTAGATGTTTCCACTTCACAACAATAGCACTTACAGTTGACCAGGGCAGCTCTAGCAGGGCAGAAATTTGACAAACTGACTCGCTGGAAAGGTGGCATCCTATGACAGTACAACATTGCAAGTCACTGAACTCTCTCCAATGTTTGTCTATGGAGATGACATGATTGTGAGCTCAATTTTATACACCTGTCAGCAACGTCTGTGGCTGAAATAGCCAAATCTACATAAACAATATATACAAAAGTGTCTTTATTCCCAGTCATGTGAAATGAATAGATTAGATTCATTTATTTAAATTGACTGATGTCCTTATATTAATTATAACTAAAATCTTTGGAATTGTTTCCTGTTACGTTCATCATTTTGTTCAGTGTACTTTCCTGTGGGTATATTGTCTCGTATTATTTCCGCCAAAAGGACCAATCGCACCGACACCCGGTAAAGGACCATCCGCACCGGTAAAGGACCATCCGCACCGGTAAAGTATGTGAACATATCATTTCACTCAACATTCTGGCTTGTAGAGGTCGTGAGATAACTTTCCTTATGTAAAATGTCTGGCCGACGTAGAATTCAATGCAATTCTCCGTCGGATTTCCAGTCAACGATTCGAGTTGAGTTTAATCGGCTAAGTGAAGGCAGTGTCAATTTAAGTACCCATATAACAACGATTTGTGGAGCAGAAAGTAGTACCCAAATGCTGGTTTACGCATACACTGAGCATGATCTGCCTCAGTTTTAAACAGACGTCCTGCATTAAGTTAGTGCATTCTAGAACTTTAGAGAACTTACGAGCTGGCAAGCATGTCAATGATTTTAGTTCGTGCGCATAACACTAACGTTACTCTCATGCCAAATCAAATTTTAGCTAGCTGGATAGCTAATTGATTTGCAAATGTAGATAAAACAATGTTACACTTCTATAGACGAATCTAGCAAACTTCGACCCGAGTGCATAAACAAGGCTGACTAGCTAAAGTTGATGGAGAAAATTGTTAATGATATTAAGTTTACCTCTTCCAACAAACCCTTGTACTCTCCACATATTTCGTTGTCCTAGGGCGAGTCTCAAGATGAATATTTCTACATAATTGCGCTAAATTAGTCTCAAAAAAAATATCCAGGGGAGTTTTCTCTCCATGAGTACAGTAACGTTCGCTCTACCTAACTGGAAAAATTAAGTATTGAACAGTCACGAATTATTTAGGAAGGTGGCGGGCAACGTCACCCGGAAATAGCAAAACGTCAAGTGATGCAAGAAGGTTGTTTGCGGTTACACATTGTCATCTAGCGGCTATCATGGTTAGAACCAATCTAATAAAAACACATTTTAAGAAAAAAATATTATTTTTTATCTACCCCCGAACAAATCCTCCCCTAACCCGGACGACGATGGGCCAATTGTGCGCCGCCCTATGGGACTCCCGATCAGGGCCGGTTGTGACACAGCCTGGGAACGAACAAGGGTCTGTAGTGAGGCCCTAGACCTCTGCACCACTTGGGAGAACTAAATCAAATCAAATTGTATTTGTCACATGCGCCGAATACAACAGGTGTAGTAAAACGTACCGTGGAATGCTTATTTACAAGCCCTTAATTAACCAACAATGCAGTTTTAAGAAAAAAAAAGACTTACGAAAATATTAAAGCGCAACAATACAGTAACAAAACAAATTGTATTGTATTGGTCACATACACATATTTAACATATGTTATTGTTGGTGTAGCGAAATGCTTGTCTTCCTAGCTCCAACAGTGCAGTAGTACAGTATCTAACCATTCACAACAATACACACATATCTAAAAGTAAAATTATGGAATTAAGAAAAATATAAATATTAGGATGAGCAATGTCAGTGTGGCATTTTACTTATTTATTTTACTAGACAAGTCAGTGAAGAAACATGTACATGTGGGTAGGGGTAAAATGACTATGCATTGATAATAAACAGCGAGTAGAAGCAGGGTGGCTTGAGTCTGGCAGTTTTTAGGGCCTTCCTCTGACACTGCCTGGTATAGAGGTCCTGGATGGCAGGAAGCTTGGCCCCAATAATGTACTGCGCCGTACACTCTGCCCTCTGTAGCGCCTTGCGGTTGGAGGCCGAGCAGTTGCCATACCAGGCGGTGATGCAACCAGTCAGGATGCTCTCGATGGTGCAGCTGTATAACTTTTTGAGGATCTGAGGGCCCATGCCAAATCTTTTCAGTTTCCTGAGGGGTAATAGGCGTTGTTGTGCCTTCTTCACGACTGTTTGGACCATGTTAGTTTGTTGATGATGTGGACTCCAAGGAACTTGAAGCTCTCAACCTGCTCCACGACAGCCCCGTCGATGAGAATGGGTGTGTTCTTGGCCCTCCTTTTCCTGTTTTGCCTGTTTAGCCTGTTTTCCTGTTTTGGCTCTGTTCTCAAGCACTTCAGAAATTATACAATGACTACGAAGTTAAAGTTCAGACTGTGAGCTTTAATTTAAGGGGTATTTTCATTCATATCGGGAGAACCGTTTAGAAATTACAGCACTTTTTGTACCTAGTCCCACCGTTTTATAGGACCAAAAGAATTGGGACAAATTCACTTCTGTATATTAAAGTAGTCAAAAGTGTAATATTTGGTCCCATATTCCTGGCACGCAATGACTACATCAAGCGTGTGACTCTACAAACTTGTTGGATGCATTTGCTGTTTTGGTTGTGTTTCATATTATTTTGTGCCCAATAGAAATGAATGGCATTTTGGTGTTGCTTTTATTTGACATAATGTCAGAGTATGTTTCTAATCCTTAAGAGTCTATTGACGGGCCCATGCGTCAGTCTAAGTAACATAATAATCCCCGGCAAGATGGCTCAGTTTGTGCTGGAGATATCATGTTGGCCTTCCGCATCTGCGACTGAAGGTGGCCGAGCTACAGCAGTGTTTGTCAAACCACGAGACATCCCAAAAATCAGTCTTTTCACAAAAACGTCTGGAAACGGTTATGACCACTCTATGGAAAGGGGATATACTCATGAACGCGATGGTGTTTGCAGTCTTTGCTCTAACACCCCCCACTAGTATCACGGGACTCGTTTGAAAGTATGGAGGGAACTTTGTGGCAACAAAAAGAAGGGGTTAAATATTTGTCCAAAAAACACAAATATGTTTCTTGCATCTCCTAGATATAGGACAGACTTCAAAACCATATTCCTTATGACTTCTTTTTTGTACAGTTTGTTTCTGCCTATGAATGTGTTATTCACTGCATTTCTATGTGCTATAATAGTAAAGGCCAAATTCTATATTTTACTAAATGAAAATGTTTGTATATATATATTTTTTAATACTTAAAGGCGTCCTAAACTTCTAAATCAAATAGCTAAATGATGCTAGGATCATCTTAAAACAATTCCAGATGTTAGCTTAGTATGCGCCCCTCCCCCCACCACAACAGCTTAGACTTTTAGAGTCTCTATTTGATCCCCTCGCCACTCTTGAAGTCACCCTCTGGGAGTGTCCTCGGCAACACGTAACAACGGAGGGCCCTCTGAGTGAGTTGTTCGGGGCTATAGGGGCTGGTTTGAGGTTCACCGATTGTTAGCGCTTCTCACCACTTGCTTCCTGGATGTCGCTGAGAGCTGTGCCTGTTGCAGCCTGATGACCTTGCTGGCCTCCTTCACCACCCTGTCTAGCCTGTTTGTGTCGCCTACATTAAGATTGACAAACCAGGCCACCATTGAAAACATCAACCTGGATCCAATAAAACTCCTGCAAAACAGTGTCGTCATTGTCTAGCTGACATTAAACAAGTCATGTCGTAGCTGACACCCAAGTTGTCGTGTCGTAGCTGACACCCAAGTTGTCATGTCGTAGCTGACACCCAAGTTGTCATGTCGTAGCTGACACCCAAGTTGTCATGTCGTAGCTGACACCCAAGTTGTCATGTCGTAGCTGACACCCAAGTTGTCATGTCGTAGCTGACACCCAAGTTGTCATGTCGTAGCTGACACCCAAGTTGTCATGTCGTAGCTGACACCCAAGTTGTCATGTCGTAGCTGACACCCAAGTTGTCATGTCGTAGCTGACACCCAAGTTGTCATGTCGTAGCTGACACCCAAGTTGTCGTGTCACAGCTGACACTCAAAGTTGTCATGTCATAGCTGACACAAATTGTCCAAGTTGTCATGTCATAGCTGACACCCAAATTGTCATGTCATAGCTGACACCATGTCAAGCTGTTGTCATGTCATAGCTGACACCCAAGTTGTCATGTCATAGCTGACACCCAAGTTGTCATGTCATAGCTGACACCCAAGTTGTCATTACATAGCTGACACCCAAGTTGTCATGTCGTAGCTGACACCCAAGTTGTCATGTCACAGCTGACATTCAATTCTTTCGGCAGATACCTTTTTGAATCTTAATTCGGGGCAGATATTTTAAGACTTTTTTGGAAAACAAACACACACACACACACACACACACACACACACACACACACACACACACACACACACACACACACACACACACACACACACACACACACACACACACACACACACACACACGCACACATAAAAACACAAAACACACCCACACACGCATAGTGCATGCATGTCATCATTTTGCAGGTGTTAGTGTCTGACACATACAAAGGGTCCATTCCTGAACACTGGGTCTCCTGGCATGGATTAGGGACCCTTGGAAACAACAGGCCCCTTTTGGCCCTAGGATACTGGTGTGGTGGTTAGCTTTTCTCTTTGTTGCTGTTCCAGGGTTAACAGTGACACACCCCCCTGACTGGATGACACTCATACTCTTTCACAGAGCTGGAACTGTGAAGTCAAGTTTAATCTCACTTAAAATGGACGAGTTATAAATCCTTGGAACCAGACAGTTTCCATGGGGATGATGTACGTCAGAGTTGCCTTGTTTTCCTCAGGCGAATCATCCTAGTTTGAACCTTTTTACTGCAGTGGGATGAAATCAGGGTCACACAGTGTTTCTTGTCAGTCTTAAACAAATCTACTTTGAAACCAAACTATGCACCTCACTCACATGGGTATGGGATTAAACAAGAAGAAGAAACCTTTACCATGTCAGATGTAGAGGATTTTGAGTATGCATCCCAATACTACACTTTATATACAGTACCAGTCATCAGTTTGGACACACCTACTCATTACAGGGTATTTCTTTATTTTGACTATTTTCTACAGAATAATAGTGAAGACATCAAAACTATAAAATAACGCATATGGAATCATGTAGTAACCACGCAAGTGTTTAACAAATCATCTTGGTTTTACCCCTGTTTGAATTCTGAAGTTTGTCTCCTGTAACTCTGTTTTGGGGGATGGGGGAAGGGGGGGCATGTAGCGGTATGAAATGCAGTGGGGATTTTACCTCTTTTTGTCACTTTTCTCTTTTCTTTACCCATCTTTCCTCTGTGCTGAAGTTTATGACTTTCTCACCGCCTGCTTGTTCGTAAACAAACAGGTTGCCAGGCAACTCTGGCAAACAGAGCTGGAGCTGGTTGTTAGTGGAGCGGCTCTTTTATCCCCAGCATTGTTCCCCAACGCCCAGGTTCCCCCATCCCTCCCACCCCTCAACTTTCCCCAACCAGTCCCTACACCCATCCAAACCCCCTGACCCCCCCCCCCCTCCTCCCATCTCAGGAATCTCAAGCCCTCTTCCTCTCATTCAGGTTTCGGGGGGACCCTCAGTACAAGAGGTGGCACTTTGGGTACACTTCATTTCGGTAGACAAATGTAACTGATCAGGATGGGATGTGTGTGTCTGCTTGCCTATGGATAGTTGGTATACAAAGGTCTTCTGACGTTGTCTGTGTTGCCGGTGTCATATCCTCAAAGTAGGACATCGGGATTAGTGCATAGAGTATTATTATAACCCCTCTTCTGAGCCACCTATGCCCCTCTTCATGTTCTATCTATGGCCTATTGAAATGTGTGTGTGTGTGTGTGTGTGTGTGTGTGTGTGTGTGGAGGCGGGGATGTAAGGGGGGCTATGGGGGGGCAGAGGGGGTGTTTCTCTCCCTTCTCTCCCGTTGTCTCTCTCTCTGTCTCCTTGGACACACTGACGGATTCTCAGTCTTACTATGGCCACCAGAACGGAGGAAAGGTCTCCTCTCCTTACCCAGATAGAACCACACAGACCTGGCCCAGAACCCATCCTGAGCCAGCTAGAACAATACCAGCCTCACCTAGAACCAAGACTAGAATGTAGTCTAGAACCCAGTCCCGGACCCATCCTAAACCAGGACCAGACTCTATCTCAGATCCATTTTCCTTCCCCATCCCCATCCCACCGCGACAGAGAGGAAGAGGAGGATGAGGATGAGGAGGAAGGAGGTAACTCCGGACCAGGACCAGAGCCTGTGGTAGGTGAACATTCGGACCCGGAATGGGTTGAGGAGAGATTCCGTATCGATAGGAAGAAACTGGAGGCCATGCTGTATGGTAAGTTTGCTGAACAGGTTTGACGTGGTCTTGTGGTTCTGCATTGACCTCCAGCGTGGTCATAAATTGACCAAGGTTGAATCGCGATAGTGCGTTCCATAAATTTCGTACGGTTACCTGAGTTGACTCAGGAAAAAAAACGTTTGACTTCACAGTAATTGTAATGCTGTCCACGGTTCTTCTGCGTAATGTGAATTCTGAGAAGCTCTTAGCGTTTGTCTGGCACAGCACCTCCGTATATAATTGCCAGGTCATTAAGCACGCTGTCGTCATTGCTGTTAAGCATGGTTACATTTTCTGCCTTGATGATTTATGAGTTGAGGTTGCTTGTGTATTCACAGACGTTTGGGCTCAGACAGGGTTGCTGTATCATCATTCTCATTCTGTCATGACAATAGCGTAGAGGTGTCTGTCTGTGTTGGGTATCGGTGCAGCGGCAGGTCTGTGGCAAACTTCCTCCCCTGTGTTACAGTGGAAACTCTGGCAGGAGTAGTGAATTATAGGCTGTTCCTTCTCTCCCTCAGCTTCGATATGGAAGAATCTGAGTATCTGAGCGGCTTCATGTTGTTCATAGTGTGTGTGTGTGAAAAGAGAGAGAGAATGGGTATTTGCATGGGTAGACCTGTGAATAAGCCACACAAATCACACTGTGCCAGCCAGCCAGTGTTTAATAAACATCATATTCTCTTTCCCCTAAGTGTTATCTAGCATGCTGTGTTGGGACTGAGATCTGGGACATTAGGGTGTGAGTAATAACTATAGAGGGATAGGCCTCCTAGTTGTTTTCCACCCAGTTATTGAGTGTGACCGTGTTTGTTATTTAATTTCTGGTAGGGTAGGGGGTCCATGCGTCAGTGAAATAAATACCTTTGACGCGATTAGCTGTCTCTGGTGCCCCCCATTCCCTCTCACTCCGCCCCATGCTGCTCGCTCGCCCATTCCTTGGTTTTGGGGGAGCGTAACCCATGGCGATCAGAGGACGGGGGCTTTTTTTATGGGGGCTCCCCCCTCACCCTGTAAATGTCATTGTGAAGCGATGGCCTTTTAAAAAATAAAAAAAAATGTTTACCTTCCAGCCCTCGTCCCCCTCTTCTCTGCAAATTTCAACTCTCCCTGTTTAAATGTTGACCCTTAGATCTCACATACTTCTCTCTTTGAAGAAAGTGTTGCTTAGACACAAACAAACCGTTAACCAGTAACCCTGTATGACCATTGTTAATATTAGGTGAATGTGTGTTTGTATATCTTTATACCTCCGATTATGTGCAGTAAGTTACTCTCTCTCTCTCTACCTTTCTGTCTCTCTCTTCACTTTCACTCTCCTCTCTTTCTGTTTTCTCAGCCCCTAGACATGGAGAGGGACTTACAGGTGAAGAGTTCTTTGGGAGAGTAAGTATGCAGAACGAAGGTCACACTGACACTGAGAATAAAGGGTGGAGGTAAAATAAATCAAATGATGCGCAGACGATCATGTAATGTGGAAAATAACTCACTGAAATGAAACCACATGCAATGAAAAGTCTACAGATTTACCGGAGGAAATCTGCATAGAGGACATGAAAGGTCACAGACTGACTGTCGACATTGTTTCTCGGCAATTTGCCGTTGTTACGGCGGCGATGAACCGCTTTGAGATGCTAATGAAGTATTGTCTTCGCTGAATAGGACGTGCTTTGGCGTGTGTGTGTGTGTGTGTGTGTGTGTGTGTGTGTGTGGGATGTATGGACTGGTGTTACTCTCGTGGTAAAACACCTGTCTTTCGGACTCCTTCGTTTCTCTGTCTCACACACATATTGACACCTGTTATTTCTGGCATGTTGTCTTGCAGGTGATGGTGGAAACTAACACCCAGGTGAAATGGCCATCCAAGCTGAAAATAGGAGCCAAGTCCAAGAAAGGTGATGTTACCTCTATCTGATCTAGAATACCTGACACCTCCATACTCAAACAAGCTGTCTCAATCTGTCTCAATCTCCTATACAACTTGATATTCAATATTATACAAAAGATTTAACAGAGTCTGCCTGCTAGTGCATGTCTTTTAGGATACAAACAATGAATCTGTCTCTTGTATCGATAATGCAGACCCCCATGTGAAAGTGGATGGGAAAAGAGCCAATGTTCTGGAGGCCAAAAAGAAAATTCTAGAACTTTTGGAGACCAAGGTGAGTGTCCTAAACTGAGGTATAATCAAATACTGCACATGTAATTAAGTCAACTAACTAAATACAGTTCGTTAAACCCATGTTCTCCTGAGCCAGGTCAACAAGGTGACCCTGAAGATGGACGTGGCCCACACCGAACACTCCCATGTGATCGGGAAAGGGGGCGGGAACATCAAGAAGGTGATGGAGATGACATCATGCCACATCCACTTCCCCGACTCCAACCGCCACAACGCCACTGGAGAAAAGAGCAACCAGGTACTGTCTCTAAGTAACCCACAGCAGTTTCTTAGCAACTGTCTCTAATCAACCAGGTACTGCACCTTAGTAACTGGATACTGTCCCTTAGCAACCAGGTACTGCCTGTTTGTTATTGTTCTTAAGCAATTTTATTTGGTCTCTCCCCTCTCTCTGCCTCCCCTGTCCAGGTGTCCATCGCTGGGCCTGTCCAAGGGGTGGAGGCAGCCAGGAAGAGGATACGAGTCAGTGTCTCTCCATCTTAATGCATGGGTGGCCTTCATCTTTATTTTGTACATGTGATCTATACACCATCATGACCTCTCACCCTTCCCTCTTCTGTGTCCCTCAGGACCTTCAGCCGCTGGTGTTGACCTTTGACCTACCAGTGACCCTGGTGTCCCAGGCCCTGCCGGATGCAGCGTCGCCGGTCATCCAGCAGGTGGCGCAGGCTCTGGGGGTCAGTGTGAGCTTTAGGGCCCAGCCCAGACTGTACAGCAGCTGCTGTGTGGTTCGAGCACTGCAGGGCAATTCCGTCGCCATCAAGGTCAGTGGAACACAGATGTACTGAGGGCCACAGACACACACACACACAGATAGATAGATACAGACACACACACACACACACAGTCCCCTTTTTCTGTCTCATTGTTTTCTCTATTTCTTTGTGACTTTTAGATGCACTTCCTCCTTACTTTCATAAAGAGAAACCTCCACTTGAAAGAGAATATTAATTTAATATGATTCTATATATGCACACATTCTGTCTCTGTCTCTCTGTCTCTTTCCCTCTGTCTCTCTCTCTCTCAATTCAATTTCAATTTCAGGGGCTTTACTAGCATGAGAAACGTATGTCAACATTGCCAAAGCAAGTGAAACAGATAATAAATACAAAAGTGAAATAAACAATAAAAAATGTACATTAAACATTAAACACACAAGTTTCAAAAGAATAAGACATTTCAAATGTCATTATGTCTCTCTCTCTCTCTCCTCTCTGTCTCTGTCTCTCTCTCTCTCTCTCTCTCTCTCTCTCTCTCTCTGTCTCTCTCTGTCTCTCTCTGTCTCTCTCCCTCTCTCTCTCTCTCTCTCTCTCTCTCTCTCTCTCTCTCTCTCTCTCTCTCTCTCTCTCTCTCTCTCTCTCTCTCTCTCTCTCTCTCTCTGTCTCTCTCCCTCTGAACCCTAACAGAAGGCGGTGTGTGTGCTGATGGAGCTGCTGCTGGGGTCAGAGCTCGGGGCTGGGGGTCAGGGTGGGGTCATGGGGGTGGTCAGCACCCAGCTGGACGTGACCTCCCAGCAGCACCTCTTCCTGCTGGGGCAGAACGGAGCCCACTTCCTGGGGGTCATGCACCAGACCCAGACCCAGATAGTTCTGCCAGACCTCAGCGCCCCACAGAACCCCCCCTCACTGCTCATCCAGGGAAGCCCAGACGGAGTGTGTCTGGCCAGGCAGCAACTCATGGTGAGGAGCAGTCAAATTTGACATTTTTATTTTGATTGATTATTTGATTCAAACAGACAGACAATTAGATTTGAGGTAAAAGTGCAACCTTGTTCACTGTGGAGAGTTTTCTAAGAGACCCGGAAGAAAAACCCCTGTTGTCATTCTACAGGACTGTCTGCCTGTGTGTCTGATGTTTGACATGCGTGAGGATGGGGAGGCAGACCCTCGGAAACTTGCTCAGATGATGCAGAGTCTCGGTGTCTTCATCAGCGTCAAACCCAAAGTCAAACAGACCGCCAAGGTACAATAGTGCTATAGCAAGTGTTATAGTCATATTATTGCTAAATGTTTGGTACTTTAGTGTCTGCTGAAGTACTGTACTGTGTTGGACTATATTTCCTGGTTTGTATGATATGGGGAGAATCTCAATTGCATACTCCTCGCGTCCTCTCTCCACGCCTCCTTCTCAAAATCCTCCCCTCTGACCATCGCCTCCAATGGGTTTTGAGAAGGAGGTGGGGAGAGAGGACAGAGGACATGAGGAGTATGCAATTGAGATTCTCCCATTGTTTTGTGTGTTTGACTACATTTCCCAGTCGGTGGTGGTAAAGGGTCTGGAGAGGAACATCTCCAGTCTGTATGAGGCTCGGAGGCTGCTGCTAGGGCTGGAGTCCAGCGAGGTCGCCATGACAGCCAAGATGAACTCTGACCCTAGGTTGGCTGGCAACGGGCTGACCAACTACTGGCTCAACATGCTGCTGCAGCAACTCCGCCTCTCTGACCATGGTGTGTGTGTGTGTGTGTGTGTGTGTGTGTGTGTGTGTGTGTGTGTGTGTGTGTGTGTGTGTGTGTGTGTGTCTTTTCATTTATGTATCACTGTTTTCACCTGTCCTATTCTAATCTCTAATCTGATCTCGACTTGTCTCAGGCTCAGTGCCCACCACTGAGGCTGTGATTGGCTCTTTTTCCCAATCTAAACCCCACCCGTCACCTCCACCAGGCCTGACTCCGCCCTCTGAGGAAGTGAGGATGGGACTGAAGGGGAAAGAGAGCAGGCAACTGGAGAAGGTGTGGAGAGATCGGGTCACCGTCAGATCCCTGTATTAATCCATATAACTAACACACAACACTACAAAAAACAATCACATTTTACCCCTCTCGTACTAGACTCAATGAAGTACTGTGAGAATTTGAGAGAGTGAGCGATATCATGGATTGATACCACAGGAGGCTGTTGAGGGGAGGACTGCTCATAATAATCACTGGAACGGAGTGAATTTTTATTTATATTTATTTAATCAGGAAGGGCTCATTGAGATTTAAAATCTATTTTTCAAGAGTGTCCTGGCCAAGATAGGCAGCACAGAGTCATTGCAAAAATGACAGACAAAACATGGAAAACTACAAGTAATCTAGTAAAAACCATAGAATTCACAGGAGTATAACAAAATCATGAACAGCAAATTAAATACATTGACAGGTCAGGGAATCAGTCTCAAGATCATTTATCAGTGATTTAAAAATACCAAATCGGGACAAGTTCTTCCGGTGTAAAAGTATTTTGAGAGGCGTTCCAAGACGATGGCGCAGAGTACATAAAAGCCCTTTTACCAAATTCAGTTGGGACATTTGGAACAGTTAGCAGGATAAAGTCCAGCGAACGAAGAGAGTACCCACCACATTTCTGAACAATAAAAATGCCCAGATAAAAAGGTGGTAAACCCAAAATGGCTTTGTAAATAAAAGTATATGAATGGAATGGTATCAAACACATAGAAACTGTTTTGTTTGATGAGTTCAATTCCATTCCATTAATTCCGTTCCAGCCATTACTATGAGCCTGTCCTCGCCAATTAATGTGCCACCAACCCCCTGTGATTGATACAGTAGTAAGGCGTTTTCCCTGCAGGAGATTTGATTCTGCAGTTGTCCTAAGGGTGGCGCTATTGGATCAGTAGGATCAGGTTTGACCAATGAGATCACCTCTGTTTCCCCAGATCCCAGAAAACGAGGATCCGTCCGGCCTGTCCGACGAGGACGAGAGCCCTGGTTCGATGACATCAGAGCTGAGTGATGTCATGAGCCAGGTCAGGATGATGAGTCGGAGGAGCAGCCTCCAGGGTCCTGAAGTGTGCAGGTTCCTCAACCAGGGGAGACGCCACTCAACAGGCCAAGTCATGAGGTAAACACATTCACACTAGGGAGCGTACTGTGACATTACGTTGTTCCTAGACAGAATGGGTGAGGTTAGGATTTTGGTTGGATAGGCCCAAATATCTGTGGATTTGATCTTTAGATAGGAGCCCCTGTTTTTTTTCAGAATGGAATGACAAAATATAAACCAAAACATTTGCATATTTATCTTAATTTAGTAGATGTTTAGCCTTTTGTTCTGCTGTTTTTTGATATTGCCCCTGGAAAATAACAAGAGAATTTGGGACCGCAGGGTTATTTGTTTTGCAGTTTAGCAACACTCGTTCTAAATAATAATGTCAGAAAGGTACAGGTATTGCATTTATTTATTCCCTCTCACCAGTATCATGTCTCAATGCTCCTTTCTGCCCTTGGATTAGTTGAGAGAGCTACTTGGCTAAGTGAGTCCTACAAAACAGCTTTCACACTCTGTGGCTCAGACCTGACCCTGGTCTCACTGCCGCTGCTCTGTTGCAGACTGCTGGACGGAGAGAAGGAGGGAGGACGGAGTGAGAGACACAACAGCCTGAGAGAGATGGAGGGGGGGAGGGGTGATAGTAGACGGAACAGCCTGCGAGAAATTGGGGGAGAGAGGAGTGACACTAGACGGAACAGCCTGATGACGGATTTGACTCCGAATCATGACACTCTCACTGACGTGTTAAGGAACGAGGTGAGACTCCCTCTGATTTCAAATGATTTATTAACAGGTTTGTAGCAGCTAGAACTTTAAAAAAAAAACCTGAATGAGAAATATGGAGGAGCATATTATGTCACACGGTGTGTCTTGTAGACTGTCTCATCAATTGATTTGACCTCTTTCTTTGAGTCTTACAAAATCTAATTTGAAGATTGTGTGTATGTGGTAGTTGTTGTTTTTGCCCTTATTTGTCCACTTGGTGCCCCTGAACCAAAGGTTACCGTGGGGATAACATGTTTATCTCCGCGGTAATGGCAGGACGTGCTAGGTCAAGTCATCTTCTGTTCTGTTCTCTCAGTAAACCCCCCCCCCCCGCAGGACACATCATTTACAGAACAACATAACATTTTTCTCCTTGATTTTACTGGCCTTTTCCTGTTTCTGCAGGATTATGACTATGAGATGAAGAAACTGCTGGCAACTAGAGGTTAGACCTTTTTAAAATGCTTCTGCCTTGTTTTGTGATCAGAAGCCCAGCTCATTAAAAACATAATTTTGGTTTGTCCAGGGTTCAGTCACACAGAAAGGTATTTTTGGACCTGCAGAGGAGTCCTACCAAGAGGGACTCATTTAGCAGCTGCACCCGGACAAATGAGCTTTCATCACATATCACTGGGATGGGTCACTTGCCACTGTCTGTTATTGAGAGATGAGGTAGCTCGTGTTTGTTGTTCAGATCAGTGATGGAGGGAACCCATTAATGAGCCAGAGCCTTGAGAGAGAGAGAGGGCCTATTTACGTGCTGCACATTGCCAGAGAGGTGATGGAGGGGATGCACTTATGGGCTGCGCCGTGCCAAAGTTAGATAGAGGATCATTGCTACTCCCACTGAATGTACACACTCTGGTGTCTGATACACTGTCTCAGCCACACAACCACACACACACACACACACACACACACACACACACACACACACACACTCTCTCTTTACCATCATTCAGAATGAGGGATATTTTGAGGATCTTTAGCCAAATGGTTCTAAATTCCCTCAGTGTTGCTTTATGGGATTATGAATTAGCAGTTTGAATGAGCCATCTGCCTCGTGGTCATTACGATACTATGAGAGCTAGACACACACACACGTGCGCGCGCACACACACACACACACACGTTTTTTTTTACACATCACACACTCCTACATGGATCCTGTAATACACACTCTCACACTAATTTCAATGTGTTTAGCGTCTATGCCTATGAGATTCTTCATTAAGTATTATGTATCAGTGCAATTAAACACTTAAATTAATTACAATTAAACACTGTTCTCTGTCTGCATTATTCAACACCACTGTGTCTGCTTGTGAGTGATTTATATTTATAACTTGATGTTTATCTTTCTTAGAGTAAGTTATGTGTGTGTTTATGTTTTTGTCTGTGTCTATCGGATCTGTCTATGGCTGCGTTTACACAGGCAGTCTAATTCTGATATTTTGCCAATAACTAGTCATTTGAACAATCAGATCAGATCTTGAGCCAATCATTTGGCATAAAAGAAAATCTGAATGGAGCGTCCTGTGTTAACGCAGCCTACGTGTGTGTGTGTGTGTGTGTGTGTGTGTGTGTGTGTGTGTGTGTGTGTGTGTGTGTGTGTGTGTGTGTGTGTGTGTGTGTGTGTGTGATGTATTTTATCTCCACTCTCCCAGCCATGCAGAGGAATCCGGTGGTGACAGAGGTTCGGACCCCCACTGATACCTGGAGTGGTCTGGGCTTCTCTAAGTCCATGCCTGCCGAGGCTGTTAAGGAGCTACGCAACGTCAGCCGACGCAGCTACAAACCTTACCTGGCAAACACTGGCCAACAACAACAGGTACAACTGCTAATATCTTACCTGTACTTAGAATCCCTATAAACCTACCTGACAAACCCTGGATAGCAACAGCTCACCTTACTAGCTACTATTAGCTTACCTGGGCAGAAATTGGCCAAAGGGTTTAAACCAGCATCACCTGTGATTCTATTTCACCTGTACTAGGGCTATCATCTTACCTGCTTTTACAACAACCAACGATCCATTTTCAATGGGCTGTATTGGTGACCTGTCCTCTTGGTTTATCAGCCGTCAAGCAGCTGGCCTCGCTAAATGCTCTGTGGACAGCCACTGAACACCACACTAATTTGGGTTAACAGATACGAGAGGGAACTGTCTGATGACTTCTGTGTTGTTCTGCGCTAGGGGATTTAGGAGTGCGTATCTGTGTTCCGCCTGATATTTTTTTTTTTTTTTTGCGAGCTTGGAGAGGCATTGAGCTGGGTGAGAGTTTGTTTAGGAATATGATTATTCTCAGTGTTACTTGGCTCGATTGGTTTTCCTGCACTGAGAAATGCCAAGAGCCGGAGAGAAACTGTGAGCACCAATTACCACCCTGTCTCATCCACTCATCCTCAGGGAGGGAAAGAGAAGGAGAGAGTGAGTGAGAGAGAGAGAGGGGGTTGGAGGAAAAGTGAGGAACAAAGCGAAGGGAGTATAAACAAGCGGAATATATGCAATTAAACCCCGTCTCTCCCCCATCCTCTCCCACTATTTTCTGCCTTTCTCTCTCTCTCTCTCTGTCTCTCTCTGTCTCTCTGTCTCTGTCTCTCTCTCTCTCTGTCTCTCTCTCTCTCTCTGTCTCTCCCTCTCCCTCTCTCTCTCTCTCTCTGTCTCTCCCTCTCTCTCTCTGTCTCTGTCTCTCTCTCTCCATGTAGACATGGGGCCCGCAGAATGCGAAGGAGAAAGTGTCCAATGGCAGTAATTCAGAGAACTGGCGTGACAGACGTGGATCATCCTCCCCCATTTTCCCTTCTCCATCTTCCTCCTCCTCTTCCTCCCCCTCTAACTTCTCCTCTTCCTTCTCCTCCACGTCGTCCTTCCCGGCATTTGCATCTTCAACAAACAGACCCCGAAACGATAAAACCTGTACGTTTCTTTGTGTGTCTCGAACAGAGAGGGTGTGTCACAAAGAGAACTTTGAAAGAAATGCAATTCCAATGTCTGGCTGATCTTCAATGTAGTCAGTATCAAAGATGTGCTTTAAATGTCTTCCATCTGAGAGCTATAGAAAGATGTGAGACTTTGTTATGCTTTCTGTCGTAACTCTTCCTTCTGTCACTCCCCTACTCTCCACATTCCTCCCTGACCTCTTCACCTTTGACCTCTGACCCCTAGCGGAGAACTTCCTGACCTGCAGTAACTACTTTGAGTGCATGTCCTCTGTGAGGGCGTTGACTGCTAGCCAGCTTAGCTCCTCCCTCCAGCCTACGGACGATCTCCCAGAGCTCCTGAGCCAGCTCGGTATGGGGAAGTACATTGACGTGTTCCAACAGCAAGAGGTACAGTTAGACAATTAGCGCCCCCTGGGGCATAGGAGTAACACATTCACAGAGAAACAGGTCATTCCTCTATCTGTTGAAGTAGCCTACATAGGCAGGACCGACTAAAATGTTTCCAGTGGCACAGAGGAGGACTTAATGAGCATCCAGTCGTCTATGTACTGTCTGAGCAACTGTTTTCATGCCCCTATTTCTGCAGATTGATTTCCAGACTTTCCTGACTCTGTCTGACGAGGATCTGAAAGAGGTGGGAGTGTCCACGTTTGGAGCGAGAAGGAAGATGCTTCTGGCCATCTCAGGTGAGTGATCAGTAAACACCATATAAAACCAATCCACTTTAATGAGGACACCTTATGTATAGAACATCTCTCTCTCTCTCTCTCTCTCTCTTCTCTCCATCCATACATCCAGACCTAAACAAAAGTAAACGGAAACTGTCCGAGACGCCTGCTGTGAAGCCAGGCTACCTAGAAGGTGGGGCAAGTGGCCGGCTCCCACGAATCATAGATGAGGACACCGCTGCTCAAAGAAACCACTGGTGAACCCCACACAACATGACCTAACCTGGGTAGAACTGCCTGTAAAAAAAACAGATCCATGATCAGATTGGCTTCCACATATCCTAACCGTGGTGGCAAACCCAGAAATGACTTTAGATCCGTGTCCAGGGGCAATTTGATCCTACTGCCATGCCCTACACCAGCAGCCTTTACCCAAAGCCTGTCCCAACAACCTCGAGACCAGAGGGACCCTAGCATTGGGAAGACCCCAGTATTGTCTAATGGAAAGCTGAGCATTCATACAAACTATGTGACTGTCACAGACATTCTCTATTGGCCTCTCTTCTCCCCAGATAGTGCCTTATGCAAGCCTGTGCTCTACTGTGTTGCAGGTTGAAGTCCACTGTTAACCACATATATGCATTGTACATAAAACCTACAAGGGGAAAAAATGAGAATGTATGATTATATTATTTGGAGATGATTATTAAACGTTTCCAAAAACTTGCCGCCTCTTTTTTTTTTTTTTTTTTACCTGAGAACTTATATGTTTCGGAAAACCAATTGATCTTAATTAAAACCTTCGTTAGAATGACCTGTATGTTAGTACATTGTAAAATAATTATTTGTTCACTGACTTGCCTAGTTAAATAATAAATAAATAAAACGTATATGGTTCCAATAAGTTAGAGGTCCATCGCTAGATGGCACTGACGTCACAAACAGTGTGCTTTTTTTTATAGGTTCAAATCACGTTCTCCACCCCTCATTATTGCGTCAGTAGGCCTAATTAATTATACGTCAATTTTAGAATGAAATCAACCAGCAAAGACATTAAATAGAGCTAGATGGAAAGCCAGGAGTTGGGTTGATGTTATATGAACATTCAGATAAAAAAAAATAAAAAACAATTCTAGCCCAACGGGATTTATTCTCGTGAGTAATGTGAAACGCCTTTCAATATTGTCTCTCCTCACCTGAGCGCACATCTAAAAGTTCCAATTACATGTATCAGCCGTTAGCAGGCGTGAAGCCATTGCCTCCGTATTTGAGTCGTTTCTCATTTATTTAGAATATTGGTAATTAGGTGGGATCACGTAGGCCTCTTGGGGCCAACGACAGAGTATAAACGACATTGCTAGACTAGATTGACGCGTTTAATCATACCAAAACGAAATTATTTAGTGTAATTTTAAGTGAGAATTATCTTGCAATTTTTCAACAAGGCTATGTGCACATGGCTTTGATAAACATTTGGCATAACGATCAAAACAAGACCTATAGAAATCAGAGCAAAGCAAAAAAGCAACACTTTTTTTTTTTACACTTCCAAATCAGTCTGGTTGCTGCTCATCGCACCAGTGGCGCTGCCGTCGCATGTATCATCAGTCACACTGCGCACTAGATGAAAATAGCCCCCGGGAGTGACAGCCGGAACTCCGTATCCACTCAGAGTGCAGATATGTCTCGCCCTTGCCTGGTCCTAGAGCCAGGAGAGATGAGAGAGGATGTGGGGGGACGGTGTTGGGAGAGATGATCCCCGCTTTATTTTACGGAGTGGAGCAGCGGTTTAAGGCACAGTGCAAGAGGCGTGTTTCAAGGCGACATTTCAAGGTGATACTACGGACAACAATAAGGATATTTTGGGGGGTGATGGATTATTTGGTACTTTCATGATTGATATAGTCCTACACACTTTTTCTCTATAGTTGTTATCCCTAGATTTCTTCTGACGTCCCTAGCCTGCATGGTATCTCAATATGGCGTACAGTACCTGGTTCGAAACCAGGCTGTATCACATCCGGCCGTGATTGGGAGTCCCATAGGGCGGCGCACAATTCCCCCAGCGTCGTTCGTGTTTGGCCGGAGTAGGTTATCATTGTAAATATTAACGTTCTTAAGTTCTTAACTGACTTGCCAAGTTAAATAAAAAAGACAAGAAAGACCGTGTCACTTACACCGCAGGCCACGTCGGCGTGAAAGAGAAACGCCTTCTTTCGGACCCATTTTTCTTTGGCTGCTATGACAGACCCTACTGGTTTTATGTTCTACCTGATAATTAATTTCACCCACTTGGTGACCCATGTCTAAATCAGTCCCTGATTAGAGGGGAAGAAGGAAAACGAGCAGTGGAACTGGCTTCGAGGTCTAGATTTGAATTTGTGTGGTGTAGGCTTTACAGTTTTGTTTTTCCCCAGTCGAGTTCCTCCTCTCTGCTCCCAGTGACATCGTGCGCGGCGCGTGGTTCTGAAAGGAAAGATGTGCTGAAAGAACAGCGCTCGCCAGTCTGCTCTGCAGCGGGTCAGAAGGCGACGCGCACAGGCCATATGGAAATGGGAGACTACTCGAGGCTATATGAAATAGGCCTATAGCAGATAATAAACATTATTGTAAGTGACAGACATTTTCACATTGCTCAATTCTATAGAAGCCTTAACGTTTAGTGTGGCCTAACACTGCCATACGCTATAGGACTATACTCAAACGTGCATTATAAAGAGACTGCCTAGGCTTTACTCGGCTTGCATTTTGATGACCATAAAAGTTATCTCGGGATAATAACTATAAAGAAAGTGTGTAGGACTATATCAATCATGAAAATACAAAAATAATCCATCACCCCCCAAAATATCCGTCTTATTGGATGTTGTATCACCTGGAAATTTCGCCTTGAAACAACAAACATTCGCTTATTCCCGTGTGAATGCACCATTCCCCCCGTTGTAAATCAATGACACACCAGCTCTCTGCACTGCAAATAGAAATAGAGAGGGAAGAAGGGAGGGAGACATGGAGAGGGAGGTATAGAGGAGGGTAAAGGAGTGAGCGGGGAAGCGATTGGGAAAGAGAGAGAGAGACCGCTACCAGAGAGGCGGAGTCTGAGCGGAAGTTACCGAGGGTGGGAGAGAGACAGTTCTGACGAGGCTTGTTCCTGCTGCTCCTGGTCGCTGTCAGTATTACAGCGGAGTTCGGAGCTACCGGAGGTCCCGTGGATAATTAGGCTACTCTACAGTCTGACCGAAAAAAAACGTCTAACTGACAGCAGCAGAAACGTCCCACCCTATACCTCTTTTCCCAGGAGCTGGACACAAGCTAATTGAGGTAGGTGGATGGAAGAACGGGGTGCTTTTGTGAGCTAGGACCGGAGAAGACAGATTTGTATGTATATGACAAGGGAAGGGAGAGAGTTATGTAGTCTACGTATTTGTGGTTCACTCCCGCTTTGGTAAAAGGAGATGAGAGAGGCGCGCGCTCCAAGTAGACGGTAATTGCCTGTTTATACGGTCTGAGAGCCTCACGAGCTAATCGGTTTCCCGTGCTCCATCTGCCACGGTGTGCAAATGCGATATGTCTCCAAATGTTTATAATCAGCTTAGGAGGAGCAGCAGCAATTTCATAAGAGGCAATCTCCAGTATTTACTCAATCAAATTAATCCAACCTAAAAGATTGAATAACATCATGTCCTTGTCCATTTTGATGCTGACATATCTGCATCATTAAATACATTTTCAATCCATGACAAAGTGCAGGTGAATTAACCTACATGTTGGCGCGTACTTGTATGAACAATTATTCCTAGTCCACATCATGCGCATCAAGGCAGCAGGCTCATTTACCTCCCTTGCTGTCTTAATATCTCTTGTTCTCAATGTCACTTTCTCTCTCATTTTCTCTTTCCCCATCTCTCTTTTTTTCAGACGATGCTTTTCTGTCTGCTGCCTTTCGCGGCTCTCTTGCTGCGCGCAGAGGGCAGGCGCGGGGGAACGGTGGTTGGTAACAAAAACATTGGCCACGCGATGGACAACGACAAATGGCTCAGCACCGTGTCTCAGTACGACAAGGACAGATATTGGAACAAATTCAGAGATGTGAGTTTATAATGACTGTGTTTTTCGCAACTTTCCTCACAAATTGGCCATTTTGACGACTGTTGTAGCCCAGAACAATGTTAGAAAGACTGGCTGACCACGAGGCCCTGCCTTGTTGCAGTCCTAGTAATGGTTGGGTGATTTGACTGACGCAGATGTGTATGCAGCCCCGTCCTTGACACACCCTTTACAGTAGGTACGTGAGTGAGAGTCCCAGCCAGACAGGCAGCGGCCTTAATCCAATGTGTGGGCACTCAGCAGGTAGAGCAGCTTAGAGTGGAGCTCATGTGCTGTGAACGAACAGCTCACTCAGTAAGGCACTGAGGCACATCGAGAGAGTGTGTGAGAGGGAGAGTGTGTGTGTGTGTGTAGGAGAGAGGAGAGACAGATACAGTATGGACATTCAGGGCCAGGCATAAGCCTCTCCCCTGCATGGCAAAATGTGTAGAATTGCAGGAAATTAACTCTAAAGTGTAATCTCCCCCCACTTAGGGCCCCCAAAATACCTATTAAGATATTGAGGCTAGGGACACACCTATTGAGATACCATGCAGACTAGGAACACACCTATTGAGTTACCATGCAGGCTAGGGACACACCTATTGAGTTACCATGCAGGCTAGGGACACGTCTATTGATATACCATGCAGGCTAGGGACACGCCTATTGAGATACCATGCAGGCTAGGGACACACCTATTGAGATACCATGCAGGCTAGGGACATGTCTATTGAGATACCATGCAGGCTAGGGACACACCTATTGAGATACCATGCAGGCTAGGGACACACCTATTGAGATACCATGCAGACTAGGGACACGCCTATTGAGATACCATGAAGGCTAGGGACACACCTATTGAGATACCATGCAGGCTAGGGACACGCCTATTGAGATACCATGCAGGCTAGGGACACGCCTATTGAGATACCATGCAGGCTAGGGACACGCCTATTGGGATACCATGCAGGCTAGGGACACACCTATTGAGATACCATGCAGGCTAGGGACACACCTATTGAGATACCATGAAGGCTAGGGACACGCCTATTGGGATACCATGCAGGCTAGGGACACACCTATTGAGATAGCATGCAGGCTAGGGACACACCTATTGAGATACCATGCAGGCTAGGGACAACCTATTGAGATACCATGCAGGCTAGGGACACCTATTGAGATACCATGTAGGCTAGGGACACGCCTATTGAGATACCATGCAGGCTAGGACACGTCTATTGAGTTACCATGCAGGCTAGGGACACGTCTATTGAGTTACCATGCAGGCTAGGGACACGTCTATTGAGATACCATGCAGGCTAGGGACACGCCTATTGAGATACCATGCAGGCTAGGGACACACCTATTGAGATACCATGCAGGCTAGGGACACGCCTATTGAGATACCATGCAGGCTAGGGACACGCCTATTGAGATACCATGCAGGCTAGGGACACGCCTATTGAGATACCATGAAGGCTAGGGACACGCCTATTGAGATACCATGCAGGCTAGGGACACGCCTATTGGGATACCATGCAGGCTAGGGACACACCTATTGAGATACCATGCAGGCTAGGGACACACCTATTGAGATACCATGAAGGCTAGGGACACGCCTATTGAGATACCATGAAGGCTAGGGACACGCCTATTGAGATACCATGAAGGCTAGGGACACACCTATTGAGATACCATGAAGGCTAGGGACACGCCTATTGAGATACCATGAAGGCTAGGGACACGCCTATTGATATACCATGCAGGCTAGGGACACACCTATTGAGATACCATGAAGGCTAGGGACACGCCTATTGAGATACCATGCAGGCTAGGGACACGCCTATTGAGATACCATGCAGGCTAGGGACACGCCTATTGAGATAGCATGCAGGCTAGGGACACGCCTATTGAGATACCTTGCAGGCTAGGGACACGCCTATTGAGATACCATGAAGGCTAGGGACACGCCTATTGATATACCATGCAGGCTAGGGACACGCCTATTGAGATACCATGAAGGCTAGGGACACGCCTATTGATATACCATGCAGGCTAGGGACACGCCTATTGAGATACCATGCAGGCTAGGGACACGCCTATTGAGATAGCATGCAGGCTAGGGACACGCCTATTGAGATAGCATGCAGGCTAGGGACACGCCTATTGAGATACCATGAAGGCTAGGGACACGCCTATTGAGATACCATGCAGGCTAGGGACACGCCTATTGAGATAGCATGCAGGCTAGGGACACGCCTATTGAGATACCATGCAAGCTAGGGACACACCTATTGAGATACCATGAAGGCTAGGGACACGCCTATTGAGATACCATGCAGGCTAGGGACACGCCTATTGAGATAGCATGCAGGCTAGGGACACGCCTATTGAGATACCATGCAGGCTAGGGACACGCCTATTGAGATACCATGCAGGCTAGGGACACGCCTATTGAGATACCATGCAGGCTAGGGACACGCCTATTGAGATAGCATGCAGGCTAGGGACACGCCTATTGAGATACCATGCAGGCTTGGGACACACCTATTGAGATACCATGCAGGCTAGGGACACGCCTATTGAGATACCATGCAGGCTAGGGACACACCTATTGAGATACCATGCAGGCTAGGGACACGCCTATTGAGATAGCATGCAGGCTAGGGACACGCCTATTGAGATACCATGCAGGCTTGGGACACACCTATTGAGATAGCATGTTATACACTGGAACCATAGCCCTCATTAGGCCCTGCTCACCCTCAAAACACCCCTGACATCATTCTGATATCACTGCTGGGTTCTGTAATCAGAGGAACACAGTGGTTTAGTGGGCGTCTCAAATGCACCCTATTCCGTGTATAGTGCACTACTTTTGACCAGGGTCCATAGGGCTATAGGGAATATGGGGCCCATCATGTGGGATGCATAGCCTCCTGTGTGCTCTCGCTAATGTATGAGGGATCGATTTTGTGTGGGCAATGGTCTTTTTCTGTTAGCAGCTGTCTCAGCTAGCCGGGCCAGGATGGTTATTGTGTAATAGGGCATGCAGCAGTGAGAGGGTCTACATTAACATAAGCTAACCTTCTCTTGACTGGAGTCAGTGATGTGGGAGCTAGGATTGACCCTGGCCCTGCATTGTTCTTCATTGGAGTGGCGATGTGAGACCTAGCCACAAACGCAGCATGTGAATGGCCTTAAGCGAGGCAGCTGCAGCGCGAGCCAGAGCAAAAGCATTAGCAAAATCCCTTAAAGCCTTTATGGTATGTGGGGGTGCTGCCCACACACCTCCCTCTCCATGGTGTTCAATGCAAATGAAACTCATTAGGTGGAAGCTGCTCGCTGTCTGGGAGAAGAGGAGAGGGGGAGGGATGGAGGAGGAGGAGTGTATATTGGAAAGGGTGTGACATTTTGGTTTAATATTTGATGTTGTGTTTCCCGGCCAGGGAGGGCAGCACTATGGTGTGTGTGTGTCTGCAGACATATATACCTGCAGGTCATAAGTCTCTTTCTAGCCACTCAAGTCATAAATTATTCTTCCCCTCTCTTTTCTCTCCCCCTCCCTCCCTTACCCCTCTCCATACCTCTCTCCCTTACCCCTCTCCATACCTCCCACTCTTTCTCCTTCCCTTGAATAACTTCGCTATTACTGGCATCACTCCCTTTACTTCTGTGTCATCCAGTCTCTTACCTCTCGCCCCATTGTGGCTCATTTACTCTCCCAACGTCTGTGTTTCTCTCTCTCTCTCCCCCTCCCCCTCTTTTCTCTGCTTTCTCATCCCTTTCTCTCAGACCGTCAATTCGTCAATCTTTTCTCCTCTCTTTCTCTTTTCACTCATTCTTTGTCCTCACTCTCTCAATTCAATTCAATTCAAGGGGCTTTATTGGCATGGGAAACATATTTTACATTTGCCAAAGCAAGTGAAAAAAAAAAAAAAAAATCTAAAGTGAACAGTAAATATTACTCATGCAAGTTCCAAAAGAATGAAGACATTTCAAATGTCATATTATGTCTATATACAGTGTTGTAACGATGCGCAAATAGTTCAAGTACAAAAGGGAAAATAAATAGACAAAAATATGGGTTGTATTTACAATGGTGTTTGCCCTTAACTGGTTGCCCTTGTGGCAACAGGTCACAAATCTTGCTGGTGTGATGGCACACTGTGATACTTCACCCAGTAGATATGGGAGTTTATCAAAATTGGATTTGTTGTCAAATCAAATCAAATGGTATTGGTCACACACACATGGTACATATGAGATGAGTAATGCAAGATATGTAAACATGACTTAAGTGGCATTATTAAAGTGACTAGTGTTCCCTTTATTAAAGTGGCCAATGATTTCAACTCTGTATTTAGGCAGCAGCCTCTCTTGTGCTAGTGATGGCTGTTTAACAGTCTGATGGCCTTGAGATAGAAGCTGTTTATCAGTCTCTCGGTCCCAGCTTTGATGCACCTGTACTGCTGACCTTTCGAATTCTTTGTGGGTCTGTGTTATCTAAGGGAAATATGTGTCTAATATGGTCGTACTTCTCTCTCTCCACCTCCTTCCCTCTCTCTCTGTCTGTAGGACACTGTGTGATGGTGAGGTGCGGTTCGCAAACCATTTGTTCATTTTGAACGGATCTTTTTACTGACTCGAGAGTCATCCCGGCAAAATTGGTTCTGCGATTGGTTCCCAGAACATCCATTCATCATAACACAAAAAACACACATAACACAAAAAACTGTCCAGTCGTGGTGATGATTAGAGAATGTCTGTTTTTTTTTTTTTAAATGAAAGGATCCCAGATTGTTTCATTAGGTTGTGGGAACAGTCTGGTGGTAACATTGTGGGGACATCACAAAAGATAGGTTCTCAAAACCCCAAAATATCCAGTTGTCTGGGTGGTTATACAATGTTTCTTTTAGGGTGCTAAGACATCCATCTGGTCATACAAGAACGTTCCCAGAACACATTGTTGTCTATTCTTTAAAGGTTCCCAAAACATTTCATTAGGTTGTTTTATTTATTTATTTGTTATTTTACCAGGTAAGTTGACTGAGAACACGTTCTCATTTGCAGCAACGACCTGGGGAATAGTTACAGGGGGATGAATAAGCCAATTGGAAGCTGGGGATTATTAGGTGACCTTGATGGTTTGAGGGCCAGATTGGGAATTTAGCCAGGACACCGGGGTTAACACCCCTACTCTTACAATAAGTGCCATGGGATCTTTAATGACCTCAGAGAGTCAGGACACCCGTTTAACGCCCCATCCGAAAGACGGCACCCTACACATGGCATTGTCCCCAATCACTGCCCTGGGATATTTGTTTTAGACCAGTGGAAAGAGTGCTTCCTACTGGCCCTCCAACACCACTTCCAGCAGCATCTGGTTACCCATCCAGGAACTGACCAGTACCAACCCTGCTTAGCTTCAGAAGCAAGACAGCAGTGGTATGCAGGGTGGTATGCTGCTGGCTAATGTTGTGTTGTGGCTACATTGCAAAAGATAGTTTCCCAAAACACAAAATATGCTCACCTGTGATGACGTTCATACAGTGTTCAAGTTGGGTTACACGGGTCATTCCCTTAATGTTGTAAGCATGCAGTAAGTCTGTTTTTTATGTATCCAGTCAGACATGCAGAATTTAGACTAACTGTAGAACATAACACATTGTGTAAAAATTGACTGGATACCTTGTAAATATGGGCCTAGAAGTATGCAGCACATAGAGAATGGGATGGTGAATAACCCACTTTCCAGGATTTCCCTGGGTTATTTATGTCTAAGAATGCTCACAAGGAAGCATGCAATTCCTGATTGACCATACTGCCATGGCTATATACTGCCAAAAGACAAAGGAGAGCTTCCCCCTGGGGGTGCAGAGGATAAAATACCTGGCATGGGAACCAAACATTGCAGGTTCAAGCCCTACATGTGAATATTATCAATGAACCACCTGCTTGTGTTTGTATGAGTTAAATGCTGTTCAAAAGTCCTATGAATTGAATTACAGTGCCTTCAGAAAGTACTCACACCCTTTGACCTTTTCCAGCGGTATTAAAAATGGATTTAATTGTATTTTTTTTGTCAACGATCTACAAAAAAAAGTCTAATGTCAAAGTGGTAGATACATTCTAGTATTTAAAAAAAGGAAAATAAAACGCTAATATATCTTGATTGGATAAGTATTCAACACCTGAGTCAATACATGTTAGAATCACTTCTGGCAGCGATTACAGCTGTGAGTCTTTATGGGTAAGTCTTTAAGAGCTTTACGCACCGTAATTATACATTATTAGCCCATTATTCTTCAAAAAATTCTTCAAGATCTGTCAAGTTGGTTGTTGATCATTGCTTGACAGCCATTTTCAAGTCTTGCCATAGATCTTCAAGATAATTTAAGACAAAACTGTAACCAGACCACTTGGTAAGCAACTCCAGTGTATATTTGACATCTGATCAAGTTTTTGACTTGCTGAAAGGGGAATTTATCTCCCAGTGTGTCTGTTGGAAAGCAGACAACCAGGTTTTCCTCTAGGATTTTGCCTGTCTACGTTTCTTTTTATCCCCAAAACTCCCTAGCCCTTGCCAATGACAAGCATACCCATAACATGATGCAGCCACCATCATGCTTGAAAATATGAAGAGTGGTACTCAGTGATGTGTTGTGTTGGATTTGTCCTAAACATAATGCTTTTGTATTCAGGACCAAAAAAAAAATATTTGCCTCATTTTTTTTGCAGTAATACTTTAGTGCCTTATTGCAAACAGGATACATGTTTCTGAATATTTTTCTTCTGTACAGGCTTCCTTTTCCCCTCTGTCATGCAGGTTAGTATTGTGGACTAACTACAATGTTTTTGATCCATCCTCAGTTTTCTCCTATCACAGCCATTCAACTCTGTAATGGATTTATCCTATCACCATTGGCCTCATGGTTGAATCCTTGAGTGGTTTCCTTCCTCTCTCGCAACTGAGTTAGGAAAATACATCTGTATCTTTGTAGTGACTAGGTGTATTGATACCCTTACCAAAGTGTAATTAATAACTTTACAATGCTTAAAGGGATATTCAGCATTATCTGTATGTGTGGAGTACAAAGCTTAAGTAGTCATTCAAAGATCATGTTGTGACATGGGGTATTGCGTGTAGATAAGGGACACACAATCTAAGTGTTATCCATTTTAAATTCAGGCTGTAACACAACAACATGTGGAGAAAATCAAGGGGTTGAGAATACTTTCTGAAGGTGCTGTATATACAGATAGTCAACATATGAAGTGTACAAAAAGGTTCTTCTGTTTGTATGATTAAATGATTTTCAGATGAATGAAATTTCCTATGAAATTAAATTAAAATGCCATGTGTCTCCATATCACCATATGGTTCCAATCATTTTTCCAATTAGAAGCTGGAGCTGGAGCACACCCAGAGAACATAATTTTGGGTGGAGGTGCTGACTAACGGCGAATAAACTGCTATAAAAAAGACATAAAGAGAGTCACACACTCTCTATATATAAACTACCAGTTATTTCTGCATTGCTGTGCCTTCTTCAGGGTCTTCAATCGTTTTTCCACCATACATTTTTTCTCATAGGGGATTTTAGAAACACTTAAAATAAGTTCTGTGTTTCGTCTAGGCTTACCCTGGCATGACGTTTGGTAACCATGTACATCTCTCTTGGACAAGATTTTGTCAATATATTTGGCTCTGGAACTCTCAGATTTGAAAATGCTAATTAGCATCAAAGTAGACATAATGCAAAACTACAAATCCCTGCATGCCCCCGCACGTCATCTCTAGCTGAAACCTTTGCTAATAGGTATTGTGGCAATTTAAAACTTGCACGAGCCAGTTCCCAGCATTGTCGTCAATGTTTAAAGAATTGTAGCCAATTTATTCATTACTACATTTAGCTAACATTAGATAGTGAATTCAGAGATTCTTACCGTTGCCTCGATTCGGCAGCCTCGACCAGATCATGGTATTTGTAGTTCTTTATGATAGCCACATTAGCAGATAATTAACATTTCATTTTTTTGGGTGGTAAATACAGGTGAATGTATTGATAAAAGTCTCTATGTCCTAGAGAGATTTATACCGTTATCACGCCAGGGTAAGCCTACACGAAACACAGCCCTTATTTGAAATGCTTCTAAAATCCCCTGTTTGACTGATCGTTTTTATAGGTATTATGACTGATACTGTGGTACTCTATTCAATCGGGAGATAAACATAATGGGAATGTATTCCAATCTGCTTTCTTGTTGACAATATTGTGGTAATATTAGGTAAAACGTAAATATCCTCTCTGGGGTAGGCGGGAAGCTTGCGTCCCACATGGCCAATAGCCAGGGAAAATGCAGAGCGCCAAATTCAAATACAATTCTATAAAAATCAAACTTTCATTAAATTACACATGGAAGATAGCAAATTAAAGCTACACTCGTTGTGAATCCAGCCAACATGTCAGATTTCAAAAAGGCTTTTCGGCGAAAGCATAAGATGCTATTATCTGATGATAGCACAACAGTAAACAATGAGTCGCATATTTCAACTCTGCAGGTGTGAAACGCAGAAATAAAATATAAATCATGCCTTACCTTTGACGAGCTTCTTTTGTTGGCACTCCTATATGTCCCATAAAGATCACAAATGGTCCTTTTGTTCGATTAATTCCGTTGATATATATCCAAAATGTCCATTTATTATTTATTCAAATTGAAGACGGGATGATCTGTGTTCAATACAGGAGCAAAACAAACTGCCGCTACTTTTCTGGTTACGCGCCTCTATCAAAAGGTACACATGAAGTGACGTTCGTTCTGAGCTATGGTACTTCTTCATTACACAAAGGAAAAACCTCAACCAATTTCTACAAACTGGTGACATCCAGTGGAAGCGGTAGGAACTGCAGGAAAGTCAATTAGAATTCTGGATTCCCCATGAAAACATATTGAAAAGACAGTGACTTTAAAAAAAAATCTGAATTGTTTGTCTTCGGGGTTTTGCCTGCTAAATAAGTTCTGTTATATTCACAGACATGATTCAAACAGTTTTAGAAACTTCAGAGTGTTTTCTATCCAATACCAATAATAACATGCATGTATTAGGATCTGGGACAGAGTAGGAGGCAGTTCAGTTTGGGCACGCTATTTATCCAAAAGTGAAAATGCTGCCCCCTACCCCAAACAGGATATAACATTTTCTAAATGTTCTTGAAATGTTCTAAGGACTTTCAAGACAAGGTCAAATGTACAGGACCAGTCAAAAGTTTGGAAGGTTTTCAAGGGTTTTTATTTATTTTAACTGTTTTATACATTGTAAATTAACAGTGAAGACATCACAACTATGAAATAACATATATGGAATTATGTAATAACCAGAAAAATGTTAAACAAATCAAAAGATATTATATTTTAGATTCCTCAAAGAAGCCACCCTTTGCCTTGACAGCTTTGCACACTCTTGGCATTTTCTCAACCAGCTTCAGGACAAATATTTTCCAACAGTCTTGAAGGAATCCCCACATATGCTATGCACTTGTTGGCTGCTTTTCCTTCAATCTGCGGTCCAACTCATCTCAAACCATCTCAATTGGGTAGAGGATGGGTGATTGTGGAAGCCAGGTCATCTGATGCAGCAATCCATCACTCCCCTTCTTGGTCAAATAGCCCTTACACAGCCTGGAAGTGTTTTGAGTCATTGTCATGTTGAAAAACAAATGGAATTCTCACTAAGCTCAAACCAGATGGGATGATGTATCGCTGCAGAATGCTGTGGTAGCCATGCTGGTTAAGTGTGCCTTGAATTCTAAAGAAGTCGCTGACAGTGTTACCAGCAAAGCACCATCACACCTCCTCCTCCATGCTTCACGGTGGGAACCACACATGCAGAGATCATCCGTTCACCTACCCTGAATCTCAAAGACACGGCAGTTGGACCAAAGGACAGACCAAAAGACAGATTTCCACCGGTCTAATGTCCATTGCTCATGTTTCTTGGCCCAAGAAAGTCTCTTCTTATTATTGGTGTCCTTTCATAGTGGTTTCTTTGCAGCAATTCGACCACGAAGGCCTGATTCACGCAGTCTCAAATCAAATCAAAGTGTATTTGTCAGGTGCGCCGAATACAACAGGTATTACTTACAGTAATACTTACAGTGAAATGCTCACTTACAGGCTCTAACCAATAGTGCAAAAAAGGTATTAGGTGAACAATAGGTAGGTAAAGAAATAAAACATCAGTAAAAAGACAGGCTATATACAGTAGCGAGGCTATAAAAGTGGCGAGGCTACATACAGACACTGGTTAGTCAGGCTGATTGAGGTTGTATGTACATGTAGATATGGTTAAAGTGACTATGCATATATGATGAACAGAGAGTAGTAGTAGCGTAAAAGAGGGGTTGGTGGGTGGGACACAATGCAGATAGCTCGGTTAGCCAATGTGCGGGAGCACTGGTTGGTTGGCCCAATTGAGGTAGTATGTACATGAACAGTTGATGTTGAGATGTGTCTGTTACTTGAACTCAGCGAAGCATTTATTTGGTCTGCAATCTGAGGCTGGTAACTCTAATGAACACCTCCTCTGCAGCAGAGGTAACTCTAGGTCTTCCTTTCCAGTGGCGGTCCTCATGAGAACAAGTCTCATCATGGCACTTGATGGTTTTTGCGACTGCACTTGAAGAAACTTTAAAAGTAATTGAAATTTTCCAGATTGACTGACATTCATGTCTTAAAGTAATGATGGGCTGTTGTTTCTATTTGTTTTTTTTTTAGCTGTTCTTGCCGTAATATGGACTTGGTCTTTTGCCAAATAGGGCTATCTTCTGTATACCACCCATACCTTGTCACAACACATCTGATTGGTCCAAACACATTAAGAAGGAAAGAAATTCCACAAATGAACATTTAACAAGGCACACCTGTTCATTGAAATGCATTGCAGGGGACTACCTCATGAAGCTGGTTGAGAGAATGCCAAGAGTGTGTAAAGCTGTCACTTTTTTGGTTACTACATGATTCCATATGTGTTATTTCATGGTTTTATTGTCTTCACTATTATTCTACAATATAGAAAATATAGAAAATAAATAATAACCCATGAATGAATAGGTGTCCAAACTTTTGACTGGTGCTGTATATCACATGAACATCAATTAAATATTATGTTAAACCTGAAATAAATATGCTATGAACGTCATAACTGACTTATTTAATTCTTACAACATAAAGCGAATGTCCTGTGCAACCTAAATTAAATATTGTATGAATGGCATCACAAATGAGCATATTTTGCATTTTGGGAACATATCTCCTGTCCACAAAATGTTACCACAACCTAATGAAATATTCTGGGAACCTTTTAAAGAACAGACACAATTCTGGTAGCGTTCTTTTTGCACCCTAAAAGAAACGTTGTGGAATCACCCGCACAACTGGACAGAACTTTTAAATAACAGATTAAATGTTTTATAGGAACGTTCTTGCAACATCTGGAAAATGTTTTATAGAAACATTTTAGTGAATGTTAGAACATTCGAAAGGATATTTCATCGCAAATATTTTTGATAAATAGATTTGATCAAAAATATTCTCTGAATGTTTTTGGGATGTTGTCATCCTAATGTTAGATAAAACCCCAACTAGAACTTAATGAGAATCTTAGCTAATGTTCTGGGAATGTTCCCGGTTTGCTGGGAGGATTTGTTTTTCTGAGTGACTTGTTCATTTTAGTCATTCGTTTGACGTGTTGGCCCAATTAATTATATTGTTATTTTGGTGGTCCCTGTGTGCTCTGGGCATTACTGACTCAAATTAATGAAATTGGTCTAAATAATTGTTATTTTGACCGAACGAGACGAAAAAAATCAAGAGTCAGTAAAAAGAACCAGACTTCCCATCACTACTAAATGACCCTGTGCCTTCTCAGCCATGTCTACTCCCTTCCCACTCCTCCCTCTCCCCCACCCTGACTCTCCTACCATGTCTCCCTCTTTGTCTCTGAGCCGACTTGCTCCCAGTTCAATAATGCAGGAGTGTGTTTGTGTGTGTGTGTGTGAGAGAGCGTTTGTGTATGCACTAGTGCTATGCATGTGCTGCTGGTATGTATACCAGTATCGCCCTGACTACTAGACACTATGGTATGATGCTGCAGTGTTTTTCTGTCTGTGTGTGTGTGTGTGTGTGTCTGTGTGTCTGTGTGTGTGTGTGTGTGTGTGTGTGTCTGTGTCTGTGTCTGTGTCTGTGTCTGTGTCTGTGGGTGGGTGTATGTGTCTGTGTGTCTGTGTGTGTGTGTACTCAGGTAAATTATACCGTGGCTCTCCATGAGATCAAACAGAGGTCTAGGGACAGTGGTGTGTGTAAAAGGATCCTTAACACACAGGCCTACATTGCTCGGTGTCTTATGTTTACTGCATGTGTGAGTGTTGTCAGATTGCTAGCGCAGCGCTCTGTTGGGACTGGGGTCTGGTTTGGAGGGGTGGAGAGTCAGAGTGGTAGGGGGTTGAGCTGATGACCTCTGGAGAGGACGGTATACAAGGTATTTGGACTGCTGCCAGTTATCTGTCCGTCTATCTGTTTGTCCAGTTGTCTAACTGTTGTTTACTATACTGTAAGCTGTCTCTAGAATCCAGATCTCAAACCTCTCCAGCTCGACCTGCGTTTCCCTAACTTGGTCCTCAGGACCCCTAGGGGGGCAGGTTTTGGTTTTTGCTCTAACACTACACAGGCTGATTTTAAAATGATCAACACTTCATCATTAGTTGATTATTTATTTCTTCCTTGGACACTGTGTTAACAAACCTCCAAACGAGCTTCAATGCCATACAACACTCCTTCTGTGGCCTTCTCTTAAATGCTAGTAAAACTAAATGCATGCTCTTCAACCGATTGCTGCCCGCCTGGCATCACTAATCTGTACTGTTCGGACTTAGAATATGTGAAACACTACAAATACCTAGGTGTCCGGCTAGACTGTAAACTCTCCTTCCAGACTCACATTAAGCATCTCCAATCCAAAATCACATCTAGAATCAGCTTCCTATTTCGCAAACAAAGCCTCCTTCACTCATGTTGCCAAACATACCCTCGTAAAACTGACTATCCTACCGATCCTTGGATGTAGTCTATCACAGTGTCATCCATTTTGTCACCAAAGCCTCATATACTACCCACCACTGCGACCTGTATACTCTTGTTGTCTGGCCCTCGCTACATATTTGTTGCCAAACCCACGGGCTCCAGCTCATCTATAAGTCTTTGCTAGGTAAAGCCCCGCCTTATCTCAGCTCACTGGCCGCCATAGCTACACCAATCCGTTGAACGCACTCCAGCAGGTACAGTTGAAGTCGGAAGTGTACATACACCTTAGCCAAATACATTTAAACCCAGTTTTTCCACAAGTCCTGACATTTAATCCAAGTAAATATTCCCTGTCTTAGGTCAGTTAGGATCACCACTTTATTTTAACAATGTGAAAGGTCAGAATAATAGTAGAGTGATATATTTCAGCTTTTATTTATTTTATCACATTCCCAGTGGGTCAGAAGTTTACATACACTCATAGCATTGCCTTTAAATGGTTTAACTTGGGTCAAACGTTTTGGGTAGCCTTCCACAAGCTTCCCACAATACGTTGGGTGAATTTTGACCCATTCCACCTGACAGAGCTGGTGTAACTGAGTCAGGTTTGTAGGCCTCCTTGCTCGCACACACTTTCAGCTCTGCCCACAAAATTTCTATGGGATTGAGATCAGGGCTTTGTGATGGCCACTCCAATACCTTGACTTTGTTGTCCTTAAGCCATTTTGCCACAATTTTGTAAATATGCTTGGGGTCATTGTCCATTTGGAAGACCCATTTGCGACTGGTTAACCTCTTAAGGCTGGTTAACTTCCTGACGGATGTCTTGAGATGTTGCTTCAATATATCCACATACTTTTCCTACCTCATGATGCCATCTATTTTGTGAAGTGCACCAGTCCCTCCTGCAGAAAATCACCCCCAAAACATGATGCTGCCACCCCTGTGCTTCATGGGATGATGTTCTTCGGCTTGTTAGCCTCCCCATTTGTCCTCCAAACATAACGATGGTCATTATAGCCAGACAGTTCTATTTTTGTTTCATCAGACCAGAGGACATTTCCCCAAAAAGTACGATCTTTGTCCCGTGTGCAGTTCCAAACCGTGGTCTGGCTTTTTATTGGCGGTTTTGGAGCAGTGGCTTCTTCCTTGCTGAGCGGCCTTTCAGCTTATGTCGATATAGGACTCGTTTTACTGTGGCTATAGATACATTTGTACCGGTTTCCTCCAGCATCTTCACAAGGTCCTTTGCCGTTGTTCTGGGATTGATTTGCACTTTACGCACCAAAGTACGTTCATCTCGAGGAGAAAGAACGCTTCTCTTTCCTGAGCAGTATGACGGCTGCGTGGTCCCATGGTATTTAAACTTACGTACTATTGTTTGTACAGATGAACGTGGTAGCTTCAGGTGTTTGGAAATTGCTCCCAAGGATGAACCAGACTTGTGGAGGTCTACAATTTTTTTTTCTGAGGTGTTGGCTGATTTCTTTTGATTTTCCCATGATGTCAAGCAAACAGTTACTGAGTTTGAAGGTAGGCCTTGAAATACATCCACAGGTACACCTCCAATTGACTCAAATGATGTCAATTAGCCTATCAGAAACTTATAAAGCCAATGCATCATTTTATGGAATTTTCCAAGCTGTTTAAGGCACTTTCAACTCAGTGTAGGTAAACTTCTGACCCACTGGAATTGTGATACAGTGAATTGTAAGTGAAATCTGTTTGTAAACAATCGTTTGAAAAATGACCTGTCATGCACAAAGTAGATGTCCTATCCGACTTGCCAAAACTATAGTTTGTTAACAATACATTTGTGGAGTTGTTGAAAAATGACTCCAACCTAAGTGTTTGTAAACTTCTGACTTCAACTGTATATTTCACTGGTCATCCCCAAAGCCAACACCTCCTTTGGCCACCTTTCCTTCCAGTTCTCTGCTGCCAATATTTTTATTTAACTAGGCAAGTCAGTTAAGAACAACTTCTTATTTTCAATGACAGCCTAGGAACAGTGGGTTAACTGCCTTGTTCAGGGGCAGAATTTTTTCTCAGCTCGGGATTCAATCTTACAACCTTTTGGTTACTAGTCCAACGCTCTAACCACTAGGCTACCTGCCACCCCAATGACTGGAATGATTTTCAAAAATCACTGAAGCTGAAGCTCCCTCACTAACTTTAAGCATCAGCTGTCAGAGCAGCTTACCGATCACTGTACCTGTACACAGCCCATCTGTAAAGAGCACACCCAACTACCTCATCCCCATATTGTTATTTATTTTTTGCACCCCAGTATCTCTTTTGCACCCCAGTATCTCTACTTGCGCATCATCATCTGCACATCTATCGCTCCAGTGTTAATTCTAAATTGTAATTATTTTGCCACTATGGCCTATTTATTGCCTTACCTCCCTAATCTTACTACATTTGCACACACTGTACATCAATTTTTATATTTTGTTATTGATTGGACGTTTGCTTATCCCTGTGTTGTTGTTTTTGTCGCACTGCTTTGCTTTAACTTGGCCAGGTCTCAGTTGAAAATTAAAACTTGTTCTCAACTGGCCTACCTGGTGAAATAAACAAATATATATTTTGAATCAGCTGTGTAGTGCTAGGGCAAAAACCAAAACATGCACCCCTTGGGGTCCTGAGGACCGAGTTTGAGAAACCCTGAGCTAGACTGAGTTCACTTTGTGGTGAGTTGTGGTGTCCTCATGGGGATGGGAAGGAAACAGTCATTTATCTGCCTGGCAGAGCAGAGGTTTCTGTCCAGGACTGACACACAGAATTATCTGTCCGCAGACTAATGTTGTGTTCTCCCTAAGGGCTGTTACAGTGTCTCCCTAAGGGCTGTTACAGTGTCTCCCTAAGGGCTGTTACAGTGTCTCCCTAAGGGCTGTTACAGTGTCTCCCTAAGGGCTGTTACAGTGTCTCCCTAAGGGCTGTTACAGTGTCTTCCTAAGGGCTGTTACAGCGTCTCCCTAAGGGCTGTTACAGCGTCTCCCTAAGGGCTGTTACAGCGTCTCCCTAAGGGCTGTTACAGTGTCTCCCTAAGGGCTGTTACAGTGTCTCCCTAAGGGCTGTTACAGTGTCTCCCTAAGGGCTGTTACAGTGTCTCCCTAAGGGCTGTTACAGTGTCTCCCTAAGGGCTGTTACAGTGTCTTCCTAAGGGCTGTTACAGTGTCTTCCTAAGGGCTGTTACAGTGTCTTCCTAAGGGCTGTTACAGTGTCTTCCTAAGGGCTGTTACAGTGTCTTCCTAAGGGCTGTTACAGTGTCTTCCTAAGGGCTGTTACAGCATATGTAATGCTGTAGGGGAGTAGGCGAAAGCAAGCATTACCATGGAGACCTCGTAAGTTCTCTTAGTGGTCTGTCGGGAGGGGAAGGGAAGTGAGAAGGGAAGGAAAATGCCTGCTTTGTTTGTATAAATCTAAAAAGGGGTAGGGGGTAAACAAAAACATGATAAATTAAAACCCACCTATGTAATATACCACATCTTCGGCCAGAAATGAATAACACAAACTTAGACACGCACGCACACATGCACGCACGAACACACAGATTCACCTTTGAGTTTGTGTACTGTTGAAGAATGTGTGTGTAGCAGCCCACATATCTTGTGTGTGTGTGTCGCAGCCAGTGCTTGTCATCAGTGCCTCTTCGTGGTAATGTTGACAGAAAGCCTGTCGTCCTCACTCAAGCGCTCCTCTTTGATCCTGAAGTGGTGGAAAAGTTGTTTTCCGTTATCCAAGCCAATTGTTTGTTTCTCTTCTGTCCCTTCTCCCTCCCTATTTCTCCTGTCTGTCTGTCTGTCTGTCTGTCTGTCTGTCTGTCTGTCTGTCTGTCTGTCTGTCTGTCTGTCTCTGTCTGTCTGTCTGTCTCTCTGTCTCTCTGTCTCTCTGTCTCTCTGTCTCTCTGTCTCTCTGTCTCTCTGTCTCTCTGTCTCTGAAGAGCTGACAGAGAGAGAACTCCTCCTCTCCTCTGTATGCAGATGTTTAATGGTGTGTGTGTGTGCATTTGTATGTGCATTAGTGTGTGTGTGTGTGTGTGTGTGTTCCCCATGTTCATTACCCGCTTGTGTTTGGCTTCTGTTCACACACCTTGTCAAGACAGCCTGTCTTTCTCAGCTCTCTCATTGTAGTTTCTTTTTCACCTGACAGGGCTCTCAGGGGCTGTCTGTCAGTTTGAGAAGACACTGTCACTCGTCTTTGGTGTGTCATATTGTGGTAGACCATGTATTGTGTCTTGAGGTCAAGGTGGCTGTTGTGTGGTTATTGTTGTTGTGCTTACTGTTTAGGTCAATAGGTTAATGTACGGTAGGGATTGACATGGGTAAGTAGGATCCCTGGCCTGTCCCGGGAGCAAATAAAAATGACAAGATCCGGAAAATGATTTCCCGTTTTCTCCCAATGTCGACACTAATTCAAGGCCACAAAATACACAACATGCGCGGGAGCAGATTAGCAAAAAATAAAAGAGCACATTGTCCGAACAGGTTGTCGCATGGAAACCTTTAGCCTAGCATGTTTACTCCACACAGAGTCGCCATAAATTCAAAGCACATGCAGAATTGACACTGCCAGACTGCACACGTGACCCGAATGCAGTTTAAAAAAGCAGTGTTTTCCATTAACGCCGGCTGTCGGCTAATCAGACGGTTACAAACTCATTTTCAGCCAGCTACATTTTCCACTTCATATTAACTAGGCTACTTTTCATTTAAATGCTTTAATTTGCTAGTCCGTCGAGCCCTCTCCCGCTAGAATGAACGATATGTACAGTATATGTCTCTGTGTGTGTGTGAGTGTCTGTGTGAGTGTGTATATGAGTGAGTGCATGTGTGCTAAGGTGTGGAGAATCAGAGCAGGTGCTCAGTCCAGTTCAAGTGTTCAGCAGTCTGATGGTTTGTAGATAGAAACGGTCTCTGAACCTGTTGGTATCAGACCTCATGTTCCGATACTGTCTCTCTGACGTTAAGGGAGAGAACAGCTTGTGGCTGGGGTGCGTGGAATCCTTGATGATGCTGCATGCCTTCCTCGGGCACCTTTTCGACTTGATGTCCTGGATGGGTGAGAGCACGGTCCTAGTGATGTAATAGGCCGTCTTCACCACCCGCTGGAGGGCCTTGCAGTCGTGGACAGAGCAACTCCCATACTAGGCCATGATGCAACCAGTCAAGACGCTCTCGATGGTGCAGCAGTGGTATTTGGAGAGGACCCGGGGTGGCATGCCAAATTTCTTCATCCGCCTTAGGAAGTAGGAATGCTGTTGTGCCCTCTTGACATGATTGGTGGTGTGGACGCAGAGGAACTTAAAACTTGTGACTCTGTCTTAGAGGTCGACCGATTAATCGGAATGCCGATTAATTAGGGCCGATTTCAAGTTTTCATAACAATCAGTAATCAGCATTTTTGGACACCGATCATGGCTCATTACATTGCACTCTACGAGGAGACGGCATGGCAGACTGTTACACGAGTGCAGCAAGGAGCCAAGGTAAGGTGCTAGCTAGCTTTAAACGTATCTTATAAAAAACAATCAATCTTAACATAATCACTAGTTAACTACACATTGTTGATGATATTACTAGTTTATCTAGCTTGTCCTGCGTTGCATATAAACGATGCGGTGCCTGTTAATTTATCATTGAATCACAGCCTACTTTGCCAAACGGGTGATTTAATAAGCGAATTCGCGAAAAAAGCACTGTCGTTGCACCAATGTGCGCCTAACCATAAACATCAACACCTTTCTTAAAATCAATACACAAGTATATATTTTTTAAACCTGCATATTTAGTTATATTTCCCGCCAACATGAATTTATTGTAACGAGGGATATTGAACGGTTCCGTATTTCACTGAAAGAATAAACATTTTGTTTTCGAAATGACAGTTTCCGGATTCTACCATATTAATGACCTAAAGGCTCGTATTTCTGTGTGTTGTTATGTTATAATTAAGTCTATGATTTGATATTTGATAGAGCAGTCTGACTGAGCGGTGGGATGCATTAGTTATGTTTTGTACGTGTCTTTGGCTGTTTGTGTTTGCATGGTCAAGCACACTGGATCCTCTTGTGGGGCAGGATACATGTTGGTGATATTTTGGGAACATTTGTTTTCGACGGGTTTGGTTAAAGTCACCCAAGACAATAAAGATGCTGACCTGGCAGAATGATATCATCATTATTTTCATCAATCCAGTGGGTATTTGTTTGGCAAACTCTACCGTCACATGAGCTACAAAAACACCGCTAAACAAACAGTCTCTTGCTCGGTGCGCATTTTAATTAAAGGGTAACTACACCCGAAAATGTAAATGTCTCAGATTTTTCCCAGACACCAAACGTGGTTTCCTGATGTGTTTTAAGCATTATTGTGGACTGACAACATCCTTTTTATTTGTTCTATTGTAACGTGTGATTTTGAGAGTAAAAACCTGGAAAAACAAAACTTTTCATTTATTTTTCAAGATAATGTGGACCATTTACTTCGTTTTTTTCAGTTTTAATAAAATACATCATTTGAAGAACAAACGTCATTGTGGCAATGCATATCTTGCAGTGAAACTGTAGATAATCTCAAGAGCTGACAGCTTTATAATGTGGAAAAAGGTTTCATGTTGTCTTACTTAGAAAATAGTCCTGATCATATAGGCCTAGACCTATACAATATCCAAAACAACTGACAATACACTGAATTCTTCCCTCTTCCATAATTCCATTTGTAAAGTTATGTCTTTTGACACAATGCCACAACTAATTCCAATCTGGGAGGTTCATTCTGTGAAGTACTCAATGTGTTTCAGATGTGGTGAATGTATCAGAGCCCACCAAAACAGAGCTCGTTCAGCAAGAAAAGGGGTTTGCCTGGCTGGCTACTTTTTAAAAATGTATCTGGCAACTCTTTTTATTTGGCTGGCAATTCTATGTACACTGTAGTGTACATAGAGGGGTAATACACCCTACAGGAGTGTTATACACCCTACAGGAGTGTTATACACCCTACAGGAGTGTTATACATCCTACAGGAGTGTTATACATCCTACAGGAGTGTTATATACCCTACAGGAGTGTTATACACCCTACAGGAGTGTTATACACCCTACAGGAGTGTTATACACCCTACAGGAGTGTTATACACCCTACAGGAGTGTTATACACCCTACAGGAGTGTTATACACCCTACAGGAGTGTTATACACCCTACAGGAGTGTTATACACCCTACAGGAGTGTTATACACCCTACAGGAGTGTTATACACCCTACAGGAGTGTTATACACCCTACAGGAGTGTTATACACCCTACAGGTGTTATACACCCTACAGTGTTATACACCCTACAGGAGTGTTATACACCCTACAGGAGTGTTATACACCCTACAGGAGTGTTATACACCCTACAGGAGTGTTATACACCCTACAGGAGTGTAGTGTTATACACCCTACAGGAGTGTTATACACCCTACAGGAGTGTTATACACCCTACAGGAGTGTTATACACCCTACAGGAGTGTATACATACACACCCTACAGGAGTGTTATACACCCTACAGGAGTGTTATACAGTGTAATACACCTACAGTGTTATACACCCTACAGGAGTGTTATACACCCTACAGTGTTAAACTCCTACAGTAAGAAATGATGCATCTGAGCTGTCATTGTGACAGGAGTTTTCAGACAGTCACACATAATGATAGGCCAGTAAGAAATGATGCATCTGAGCTGTCATTGTGACTTTTCAGACAGTCACACATTGATAGGCCTTGGCACAATTCACCACAATGGCATCTCTAACAATTCACAGAGGTGTAGGGGAAATTCAATCTTCCCCTGGCCTAGAGCCTAGGCTACTATCCAGTCCCAATCCCACTGAAACCCAAAATCCTGACTCCTGTCTCGCATGAAAATTCCTAACTTTATCCCTCTCGTCAAAGCACCTATGCATGTCAAAATACCACTCTAACATTTCCCCTGCTTCTCTGGACTGTCTCGTACTTACTGCCCATATGAGAGCTTCGGTAGAGAATGTGAGATCAACAAACGGAATGTCAGTAGACATGGATATTTTGTTCAACTGAGTTGGTCATTTTGTTAAACTGAGTTGTTTCCCCGTTAAGATACCTTGATATTTAAACCATTTCCACTCTTCATCTCCCCGTTATTTATGAGCGCTGATCTGCTGTCTGTATAATCATTAACTTGATTTAGCCAAATGTAGGAGATATGCCATTCGTTGAGAGGTTACATGTCTAGCAAGCGTCGTAACTTTCGTCATTTGACTTTTGTTCGACAAGCCGACAAGGTGGCACAGCCAAATCGACAAAGTGGTGCAGATCCCCTCTTGAAAGTGGTGCAGCTCCCCTCCTCACTATGGTCAAGCAGGAATGGTCAAGCTGGCTCGAGGTCAGGGCAGGCAGGAAGGGTCTGGCAGGCTCGAGGTCAGGGCAGGCAGGAAGGGTCTGGCAGGCTCGAGGTCAGGGCAGGCAGGAAGGGTCTGGCAGGCTCGAGGTCAGGCAGGAAGGGTCTGGCAGGCTCGAGGTCAGGGCAGGCAGGAAGGGTCTGGCAGGCTCGAGGTCAGGCAGGAAGGGTCTGGCAGGCTCGAGGTCAGGCAGGAAGGGTCTGGCAGGCTCGAGGTCAGGACAGGCAGGAATGGTCAAGCAGGCTCGAGGTCAGGACAGGCCGGAATGTGTCCAGAAAACAGGCAAAGGTCAAAACCGTGAGGACTAGTAGAAGAAAATTGAAAAGTAGGAGCGAGGGGAAAAAGCACGCTTGTTGCCTTGAACATACAAGATGAACTGGCACAGAGAGACAGGAAACACAGGGATAAATACACTGGGGAAAATAAGTGACACCTGGAGGGGGTGGAGACAATCACAGGGACAGGTGAAACAGATCAGGGTGTGACAGTCTCTCAAGGGTTCAGAAGAGGCTAGTATTGTGTGTGTGTGTGTGTGTGTGTGTGTGTGTGTGTGTGTGTGTGTGCGCGTGCGTGTGTGTGTGTTATCGCTGTGTGTGCTTGGTCTTGTGGTCTATGTGAAGGTGACCGTGTGGTCTATCTCTCTTGGGTTCAACAGTTTATTATTATTGTGTGTATGTGTGTGTGTGTGTGTGTGTGTTATATTGTGAAGGTGACTCCAGTGACGTCTAAGCTGTTCCTCTGGATCGTTTCCAGCCCCTCCCCCAGCCAATCAGAGAGCAGGATTTAATATCCCAGCCAAAATAGGGCCCATGCCATGTACACACACACACACACACACACCCTCGTCTTCTATGGGAGTGCATATTCGCCCATTGGGTACCTTCAAGTAATGGAAGACTTGGCTGAGCAACTGTCATTCTTCCTTCTCTCTTTCCCTCCCTCCTTAACTCCCCTTTCCCTATCTCCTCCCTCGTCTGCCTGTCCGTTATCCTTCCCTCCCAACCCATCGTTCCTCTCTCTTTATTTTTCCCTCGACTGACTTTCCTCCATCACTCTACTTCCTCTTTATTTTTCTCTCTCTCGCTGCCCTCCTACCTATTCTCCTCTCTCTCTCTTTCTCTCGCTCGCTCTACTCCTCTCCCTCTCTCTCTGATGAAAGCTGCCTGGCTGACAACTCGTTTCATGCACCACTAATTACTGATGAAATGCTGCCCTCCCTGTTATACTTCTCTCTCTCTCTCTCTCTCTCTCTCTCTCTCTCTCTCTGCCTCTCTGCCTCTCTGCCTCTCTGCCTCTCTGCCTCTCTTACTATCTCTCTCTTCCATTTCATTCAGTTCTGCTGCTACAGTCCCCTTTCTCCCTCCCTTCCTCATTCTCTCTCTGTTCCTCCCCTTCTCTCTCCCTCTCTGAGCTCTATTGACTCTGATCACTGAAAAAGGCTGATTCCAATCTTCACACTGAAGAGCTGTGTGTGTGTGTGCCCCTGCATGCATGTGTGTCTGCAAGAGAGCAAGCAAAGGTGATACCTTATTGTCAGACAGGGGCATTCATCTATCCTCCAAGTATTAGGGAAAACGTTACTCCCACCCTCCCACACACAGAGACACACACTCTCCCACACACTTTCCCAAACACAGAGACACTTTCTCTTCCACACACAGTGACACACACTCTCCCACACACTTTCCCACACACAGAGACACTTTCTCTCCCACACACAGTGACACACACTCTCCCACACACAGATACACGCACTCTCCCACACACAGATACACGCACTCTCCCACACACAGAGACACGCACTCTCCCACACACAGAGACACGCACTCTCCCACACACAGAGACACGCACTCTCCCACACACAGAGACACGCACTCTCCCACACACAGAGACACGCACTCTCCCACACACAGAGACACGCACTCTCCCACACACAGAGACACGCACTCTCCCACACACAGAGACACGCACTCTCCCACACACAGAGACACGCACTCTCCCACACACAGAGACACGCACTCTCCCACACACAGAGACACGCACTCTCCCACACACAGACACACACTCTCCCACACAGAGACACGCACTCTCCCCACACAGAGACACACACTCTCCCACACCACACACAGAGACACACACTCTCCCACACAGAGTCACACACTCTCCCACACACAGAGTCACACACTCTCCCACACACAGAGACACAGAGTCACACACTCTCCCACACAGAGTCACACACTCTTCTCTCCACACACAGAGTCACACACTCTCCCACACAGAGTCACACACTCTTTCCCCACAGAGTCACACACACTCTCCCACACAGAGAGACACACACTCTCCCACACACAGAGACACACTCTCCCACACACAGAGACACTTTCTTCCCACACACAGAGACACACACTCTCCCACACACAGACACACACTCTCCCACACACTTTCCCACGCACAGAGAAGAGACACTTTCTCTCCCACACACAGAGACACACACTCTCCCACACACAGAGACACACACTCTCCCACACACAGAGACACACACTCTCCCACACACAGAGACACACACTCTCCCACACACAGAGACACACACTCTCCCACACACAGAGACACACACTCTCCCACACACAGAGACACACACTCTCCCACACACAGAGACACTTTCTCTCCCACAGAGACACTTTCTCTCCCACACAGACACTTTCTCTCCCACACACAGAGACACACACTCTCCCACACACTCTCCCACACACAGAGACACTTTCTCTCCCACACACAGAGACACTTTCTCTCCCACACACAGAGACACACTCTCCCACACACAGACACACACTCTCCCACACACAGAGACACACACTCTCCCACACACTTTCCGACCCACACACAGACACTTTCTCTCCCACACACAGCCTGACATCTGAAAGGCCTAAATGTCTGCCCTGTGGCACACTGTGTGATCGATCAGTACATTTATGTGGCCTGGCAGCCGAGATGGGAGCCTTGATGTGATCAATAAATGTCTGAAAAGCCGGGATGACACACACACACGAGGACAAAGGGGTCAAATCTTAGACAAAAGGACCGTGTGACTGTATAAGCGGCAGAGAGATAGAGAGAGAGAACGGGAGGGAGAGAGAGAGAGAGAACGGGAGGGAGAGAGAGAGAGAGAATGGGAGGGAGAGAGAGAGAATGGGAGGGGGAGAGAGAGAACAAGAGGGGGGGGAGAGAGCTAACAAGAGGGGGAGGGAGAGAGCTCGGGGAGGGAGGGGGAGGAGAGAGTGGGGGGAGAGAGGATAAGGATGGATGAGTGAATGAGGACCAGGTAGAAACAAACAGATGAGAGTACAGAGGGCCTGTGTAGGTGTTGGAGACAGAAGAGAGGGAAAAAGGAGAATAAATAAAGGACAGACTGATAGAGGGAATCTGGGTCTTTAATGTCTGTCCCAGGGGCTTGTTTCCCAGTTCTGGGCTGGAGGGATAGGAGGATGGAGCTATCGGAGAGGTGTGTATTCTGTTTATTTTATCCTCTCCAAACATGTTTGGCAGAACAAACTTGTATTAATGTCACCGGGCACTGTGTTCATATGGATATCTGTCGGGTAGTGTTCATAGTTTGATCTATATTGTTATGGACTGCATGCAAACAAGCCTGTTGGCAAATGTCCAATGCTCTGTCCAGCATACATAGACCAGTTCCCTCACTTTCTCTCTGTCCTAAAGGACTACAGTAGAGTTGGTCTATCTGGCTCTGGACTGCTACTCTCCTAAGCTGTAGTGTGTGTGTGTGTGTGTGTGTGTGTGTGTGTGTGTGTGTGTGTGTGTGTGTGTGTGTGTGTGTGTGTGTGTGTGTGTGTGTGTGTGTGTGTGTGTGTGTGTGTGTGTGTGTGTGTGTGTGTGAAAATATGTTCTAAATGCAACAGCTCAGCGTAATTGTCCAGGATTTCCAGGAGCTTCGGAGAGTTGGAATAGTCAGGTAATTACTCAACCACACGCTCCACACACTAGTGGCCAAGCTCAGTTTTGCGGGGCCCTCTGCATGGTCTGAGCAAGCCCCCCAAACGATTTTTCTGTAGGAAGATTGTTATAGCTAATCTCAAGCTATTTTACACATTTTGCTGTGAGTCTGAGAGAAAATGTTGCAATTTTTTTCCTGTATTTCCCCCCCAGAAATGTATGGCTTATGACGTGTTCATATACTATCTGGAGGGCCCGACCTCCAGGAGTTAGGGGCCCCCAAAGCTCGTGGGCCCTCCGCCTTGCGGGGTTGTGTGATACTCCAGTGACACACACACACACACACCCTTCTTGCTTTCGACACCCACGACTGCAGTGGAGTGAGAACAATCCTTTACACTACCGTTCAAAAGTTTGGGGTCACTGAGACATGTCCTTGTTTATGACAGAAAAGCACATTTTGTCCATTAAAATATCATCAAATTGATCATAAATACAGTATAGACATTGTTAATGTTGTAAATGACTATTGTAGCTGGAAACGACTGATTTTTAAAATGGAATATCTACATAGGCAAACAGAGGCCCATTATCAGCAACCCTCACTCCTGTGTTCCAATGGCACGTTGTGTTAGCTCATCCAAGTTGATCATTTTAAAAGGCTAATTGATGTTATTTGAGTGGACCAAAAATGTGCTTTTCTTTCAAAAACAAGGACATTTCTAAGTGCCCCCAAACTTTTGAACAGTCGTGTACATCCTCTTAAACACTGTGATTATGCTGTTCTATAAGAAAGCCTTTCTTTTTCTCCATTTCTAAGCGCCATAGACCAGATCCAAATTCCATTCATCAGCTGGCGAAATGAGTAATTATGGACTTGGAGCCAGAGTTAGTTTCTCTCTGCAGGAAAAGCACTTAACCTCAGGTCCACATTTGTAAACCACTAAGCCATTATACAACCCCTCATCAATACCACACCATGTACCCTACAGTTGTATAATGCTTGATAGAGCAGTCTCTTCTTTGGGTCCATCTATCATATTCATGATCGACGCCCATAGCTACTGTTGGAGAGCTGCTGTGTGCTAATGACTGCTCGCGAGCAACGTTAACACTGACGTAAATACAAATGATTAGCCTCAATGGCTACAGCTGGGCTTGATATGCTTCTTTTATCTGGTGTGTGTGTGTGTGTGTGTGTGTGTGTGGTGTGTGTGTGTGTGTGTGTGTTCTGCACTAATGACGTTCTCATCCCGGTGTTGGACGGTGCTGGTGTTTTGTGAGATGGTCTTCCCTACAGCTTTTTATATTTCAGTCATTAAGCAGACACGCTTCTCCAGAGAGACTTACAGGAGTCATTAGGGCTAAGCGCCTGTGCTCGAGGGCACACCGGCAGATGGTGCACCTTGTCGGCTCAGGGATTCGAACCAGCTAACTTTTCGGTTACTGGCCCGATGCTCTTAACTGCTAGGCTACCTGCCGTTTTGGCATGCTATGCGTATAAACGTGTGTGTGTGTGTGTGCGCGCACGCGTGCATGTACTTGTGTGTGTGTGTTTTGGCATGGGATACGTTATGAACGTGGATTAGCTGTAGCAGCCTTGTTTGCCTCAGTTTGAGAGGCACAGTATTATGGTGTAATGTAAGGGTGATTACTGTTCACATGTGGACTGATGGGATTCTCCATTCATTACACAGTTAGCCATAGGGATTGGGCTTCCAGTGCTTCAACACACAGCAGGACTCATCACAATGACTTTGGGTGTGTCACCCAGCAACGTTTTACCGAGACTGAGGAGGGGGCTCCAGATACCTATACTTTCCTCTGCTTCTCTCTACCGCTCTTCTCCCTCTGTCCTTCTATTTCCTTCCCTCTCTATCTCCTCCGCTCTTCTCCATCTGTCCTTCTATTTCCTTCCCTCTCTATCTCTACCGCTCTTCTCCCTCTGTCCTTCTATTTCCTTCCCTCTCTATCTCCTCCGCTCTTCTCCCTCTGTCCTTCTATTTCCTTCCCTCTCTATCTCCTCCGCTCTTCTCCCTCTGTCCTTCTATTTCCTTCCCTCTCTATCTCTACCGCTCTTCTCCCTCTGTCCTTCTATTTCCTTCCCTCTCTATCTCCCCCGCTCTTCTCCCTCTGTCCTTCTATTTCCTTCCCTCTCTATCTCCTCTGCTCTTCTCCATCTGTCCTTCTATTTCCTTCCCTCTCTATCTCCTCCGCTCTTCTCCCTCTGTCCTTCTATTTCCTTCCCTCTCTATCTCCTCCGCTCTTCTCCATCTGTCCTTCTATTTCCTTCCCTCTCTATCTCCTCCGCTCTTCTCCATCTGTCCTTCTATTTCCTTCCCTCTCTATCTCCTCCGCTCTTCTCCCTCTGTCCTTCTATTTCCTTCCCTCTCTATCTCCTCCGCTCTTCTCCATCTGTCCTTCTATTTCCTTCCCTCTCTATCTCCTCTGCTCTTCTCCCTCTGTCCTTCTATTTCCTTCCCTCTCTATCTCCTCCGCTCTTCTCCATCTGTCCTTCTATTTCCTTCCCTCTCTATCTCCTCTGCTCTTCTCCCTCTGTCCTTCTATTTCCTTCCCTCTCTATCTCCTCTGCTCTTCTCCATCTGTCCTTCTATTTCCTTCCCTCTCTATCTCCTCTGCTCTTCTCCCTCTGTCCTTCTATTTCCTTCCCTCTCTATCTCCTCTGCTCTAGCACCGTTACTTGCAACAGGTAGAGAGCCTTTCCCTTTCGTTCTCTTCTCCTTTAATTCTCTCTTTCATCGCTCCCATCCCATGTCTCGGCCTCTTCAGGTTGGGACTTGTTAATATTCAGCCACGATATTAAGAGGAATGAATGATGCATAGGCTCTTTTATCAGAACATCCTCATTATTCTGTTATTTTGTTTATTCCATGATGCATGTTCCACAGAGCCGTGTGCGACAGTCAGATTGTCAACGCCACCGCTGTCTCTGGTAATGGCACACAACTACACGCAGGGGCGTGCATGCAGATGACCCTGAGGCAGACAGGCCGGTAGGCAGGCAGACAGACAGACCGGTAGGCAGGCAGGCAGACAGGCTGGTAGGCAGACAGGCTGGTAGGCAGACAGGCTGGCAGGCAGACAGACCGGTAGGCAGGCAGGCAGACAGACAGACAGACTGGTAGGCAGGCAGGCAGACAGGCTGGTAGGCAGACAGACCGGTAGGCAGGCAGGCAGACAGGCCGGTAGGCAGGCAGACAGACAGACTGGTAGGCAGGCAGGCAGACAGGCTGGTAGGCAGACAGGCTGGTAGGCAGACAGGCTGGTAGGCAGACAGGCCGGTAGGCAGGCAGACAGGCCGGTAGGTTGACAGGCAGACAGGCCAGCACACAAGAAAGCAGGCAAGCAGGCAGACATGCAGACAGGCATGCTGGCCAGTAGGCAGGCAGGTATGCATACAGGCAGGTACACACACACACATACACATAGAGAGACAACAATTACCAGAAAGGACAAATCAGTGGAAATAGGTGAGAGACAGAGTGGTTCATAACTCATCGTTATTCTGTTTGCTTATCAGAACACAACAATTATTCCACTCGTCTCCATCTAAAGTCTGTTACCACAACACCAAGGCCAATGGCCCCCACTATTCAGCATCCCATAATGATAGCTGGAGGCCCTGTCACTCATCCTGTTCTCACTAAGCAGAGCCCTTCCCACCGAGAGACACCCAGCATCGCTGTGTGTGTGTCTGTGTGTGTGCGCGCGCGCGTGTGTGTGAATGTGCATGTGTGTAGATGGATAAGCTTATCTCTTTCTGAAACACCCAGAATTGAGAAAGGTGATTGAAAGTTGCATTCTTTCTGGTTAGATTACTGGTTGTCAGTACCACATCTCATTCCACATGAACATGCCTGTACTTAAACAACATTTCTTCACACCCCCTCCACTTCCTCCACACACTCTCTCCGTTCCTCTCACTTTCTCTCAGAATCACTGGGGGAAACAGCTTCTACTGTATATTATGTATGATATTACTTTTGCTCAGCGGCAAATATAACACTTACCCTCGAAGGAGGGTATCACTGTAAATATAGACCACCGCCTGCCTGTTTTTCTCTTTCACACTCCCTCAATCTGTTCCAGCCCTCTCTGTCACTGTCAGCATCGGCCCTACCGTCTCCCCTCCTTTTCCACTCTTCTCCTGTCCAGTTCTACCATTGTTTTTCCCAACTGCCTCTTTTAATCCCACCTCTCTCTTCCTCTACTTTCCACACGTGCCACCTCTCCTCCTCTACTTTCCACACGTGCCACCTCTCTTCCTCTACTTTCTACACGTGCCATCTCTCTCTTCCTCTACTTGCTACACGTGCCACCTCTCTTCCTCTACTTTCTACACGTGCCACCTCTCTTCCTCTACTTTCTACACGTGCCATCTCTCTCTTCCTCTACTTTCTACACGTGCCATCTCTCTCTTCCTCTACTTTCTACACATGCCACCTCTCTTCCTCTACTTTCCACACATGCCATCTCTCTCTTCCTCTACTTTCTACACGTGCCACCTCTCTTCCTCTACTTTCTACACGTGCCATCTCTCTCTTCCTCTACTTTCTACACGTGCCATCTCTCTCTTCCTCTACTTTCTACACGTGCCACCTCTCTTCCTCTACTTTCTACACGTGCCATCTCTCTCTTCCTCTACTTTCTACACGTGCCATCTCTCTCTTCCTCTACTTTCTACACATGCCACCTCTCTTCCTCTACTTTCTACACGTGCCATCTCTCTCTTCCTCTACTTTCTACACGTGCCATCTCTTCCTCTACTTTCTACACGTGCCATCTCTCTCTTCCTCTACTTTCTACACGTGCCATCTCTCTCTTCCTCTACTTTCTACACATGCCACCTCTCTTCCTCTACTTTCTACACGTGCCATCTCTCTCTTCCTCTACTTTCTACACGTGCCATCTCTCTCTTCCTCTACTTTCTACACGTGCCACCTCTCTTCCTCTACTTTCTACACGTGCCATCTCTCTCTTCCTCTACTTTCTACACGTGCCACCTCTCTTCCTCTACTTTCTACACGTGCCACCTCTCTTCCTCTACTTTCTACACGTGCCATCTCTCTCTTCCTCTACTTTCTACACGTGCCATCTCTCTCTTCCTCTACTTTCTACACGTGCCATCTCTCTCTTCCTCTACTTTCTACACGTGCCATCTCTCTCTTCCTCTACTTTCTACACGTGCCATCTCTCTCTTCCTCTACTTTCTACACGTGCCACCTCTCTTCCTCTACTTTCTACACGTGCCACCTCTCTTCCTCTACTTTCTACACGTGCCATCTCTCTCTTCCTCTACTTTCTACACGTGCCACCTCTCTTCCTCTACTTTCTACACGTGCCATCTCTCTCTTCCTCTACTTTCTACACGTGCCATCTCTCTCTTCCTCTACTTTCTACACGTGCCATCTCTCTCTTCCTCTACTTTCTACACGTGCCATCTCTCTCTTCCTCTACTTTCTACACGTGCCATCTCTCTCTTCCTCTACTTTCTACACGTGCCATCTCTCTCTTCCTCTACTTTCTACACGTGCCATCTCTCTCTTCCTCTACTTTCTACACGTGCCACCTCTCTTCCTCTACTTTCTACACGTGCCATCTCTCTCTTCCTCTACTTTCTACACGTGCCATCTCTCTCTTCCTCTACTTTCTACACGTGCCACCTCTCTTCCTCTACTTTCTACACGTGCCATCTCTCTCTTCCTCTACTTTCTACACGTGCCATCTCTCTTCCTCTACTTTCTACACGTGCCACCTCTCTTCCTCTACTTTCTACACGTGCCACCTCTCTCTTCCTCTACTTTCTACACGTGCCACCTCTCTTCCTCTACTTTCTACACGCTTCACCTCTTTCTTCCTCTACTTTCTACACGTGCCACCTCTCTCTTCCTCTACTTTCTACACGTGCCATCTCTCTCTTCCTCTACTTTCTACACGTGCCATCTCTCTCTTCCTCTACTTTCTACACGTGCCATCCCTCTCTTCCTCTACTTTCTACACGTGCCACCTCTCTTCCTCTACTTTCTACACGCTTCACATCTTTGTTCCTCTACTTTATACACATGCCACCTCTTTCTTCCTCTACTTTCTACACGTGCCATCTCTCTCTTCCTCTACTTTCTACACGTGCGACCTCTGTTCCTCTACTTTCTACACGTGCCACCTCTCTCTTCCTCTACTTTCTACACGTGCCACCTCTCTTCCTCTACTTTCTACACGTGCCATCTCTCTCTTCCTCTACTTTCTACACGTTCCACCTCTTTGTTCCTCTACTTTCTACACGTGCCACCTCTCTCTTCCTCTACTTTCTACACGTGCCACCTCTCTTCCTCTACTTTCTACACGCTTCACCTCTTTGTTCCTCTACTTTCTACACGTGCCACCTCTCTCTTCCTCTACTTTCTAAACATGCCACCTCTCTCTTCCTCTACTTTCTACACGTGCCATCTCTCTCTTCCTCTACTTTCTACACATGCCACCTCTTTCTTCCTCTACTTTCTACACATGCCACCTCTTTCTTCCTCTTCCTTTCCACTCCACGAGGAAACTGCGTGGCAGGCTGACCACTTGTTACACGAGTGCAGCAAGGAGCCAAGGTAAGTTGCTAGCTAGCATTAAATTTATCTTATAAAAAACCTTCAACCTTCACATAATCACTAGTTAACTACACATGGTTGATGATATTACTAGGTTAACTAGCTTGTCCTGCGTTGCATATAATCAATGCGGTGCCTGTTAATTCATCATCGAATCACAGCCTTCTTCAACTTCGCCAAACGGGGGATGATTTAACAAAAGCACATTCGCAAAAAAAAGCACAATCGTTACACCAATGTACCTTTTACCATAAACATCAATGCCTTTCTTAAAATCAATACACAAGTATATATTTTAAAACCTGCATATTTAGTTATTATTTCTTGCTAACATTAATATATTTTAACTATGGAAATTGTGTCACTTCTCTTGTATCTGTGCAAGCAGAGTCAAGGTATTGTCACGGTCGTCATAAAGAGGAGACCAACGTGCAGCGTGGTAAGCGAACATAACTCTTTAATTAAAGAGAGAACACTGAACAGAACTAAACGAAACAACAAAACGAACCGTGAAGCAATATGGCTAGTGCAGAACAGGCAACTAAACATAGCAAAGCAACCCACAAAATAACCAAGGAATATGGCTACCTAAATAAGGTTCCCAATCAGAGACGACGATAAACAGCTGCCTCTGATTGAGAACCAATCTAGGCAACCATAGACATATAAACACCTAGACTATAAAACCCCAAGACATACAAAATCCCCTAGACAATACAAAAACTAAACAAACCACCCTTGTCACACCCTGACCTAACCAAATAATAAAGAAAACAAAGGTCAGGGCGTGACAGGTATATGCAGCAGTTTGGGCCGCCTGGCTCGTTGCGAACTGTGTGTGAAGACCATTTCTTACTAACAAAAAACGTAATTAATTTGCCAGAATTTTACATAATTATGACATAACATTGAAGGTTGTGCAATGTAACACCGATATTCAGACTTAGGGATGCCAATTGTGCGATAAAATATGGAACGATTACGTATTTCACTGAAAGATTGAACATTTTGTTTTCGAAATGATAGTTTCCGGATTTGACAATATTAATGACCTAAAGGCTCGTATTTCGGTGTGTTTATTATATTATAATTAAGTCTATGATTTGATATTTGATAGAGCAGTCTGACTGAGTGGTGGTAGGCAGCAGCAGGCTCTAAGCACTCAAACAGCACTTTCCTGCGTTTTCCAGCAGCTCTTCAAGCATTGTGCTGTTTATGACTTCAAGCCTATCAACTCCCGAGATTAGGCTGGCAATACTATAGTGCCTATAAGAACATCCAATAGTCAAAGGTATATGAAATAAATGGTATAGAGAGAAATAGTCCTATAGTTCCTATAATAACTACAACCTAAAACCTCTTAACCGGGAATATTGAAGACTCATGTTAAAAGGAACCACCGGCTTTCATATGTTCTCATGTTCTGAGCAAGGAACTTAAACGTTAGCTTTCTTACATGGCACATATTGAATTTTTTCTTTCTTCTCCAACACTTTGTTTTTGCATTATTTAAACCAAATTGATCATGTTTCATTATTTATTCGAGACTAAATTGATTTTATTTTGGATAATATTAAGTTAAATTAAGTGTTCATTCAGTATTGTTGTAATTGTCATTATTACAAATATATATAAAAAAAATCGGCCGATTAATCGGTAACAGCATTTTTTTGGGGCCTCCAATAATCGGAATCGTCTCTCTCTCTCTCTCTCTCTCTCTCTCTCTCTCTCTCTCTCTCTCTCCCTCTCTCTCCCTCTGTCTCTCTCTCTCCCTCTGTCTCTCCTCTCTCTCCCTCTGTCTCTCTCTCTCTCTCTCTGTCTCTCTCTGTCTCTCTCTGTCTCTCTCTCTCTGTCTCTCTCTCTCTCTGTCTCTCTGTCTCTCTCTCTCTCTCTCTCTCTCTGTCTCTGTCTCTGTCTCTCTCCCTCTGTCTCTCTCTCTCTCTCTCTGTCTCTCTCTCTCTCTCTCTCTGTCTCTCTCTCTCTCTCTCTCTGTCTCTCTCTCTCTCTCTCTCTCTCTCTCTCTCTCTCTCTCTCTCTCTCTCTCTCTCTCTCTCTCTCTCCCCTCTCTCTCCTCTGTCTCTCTCTCTCTCCCTCTGTCTCTCCCTCTCTCTCCCTCTGTCTCTCTCTCTCTCTCTCTGTCTCTCTCTGTCTCTCTCTGTCTCTCTCTCTCTCCCTCTGTCTCTCTCTCTCTCTCTCTCTGTCTCTCTCTGTCTCTCTCTGTCTCTCTCTGTCTCTCTCTGTCTCTCTCTCTCTCTCTCTCTCTCTCTCTCTCTCTCTCCCTCTCTCTCCCTCTGTCTCTCTCTCTCTCCCTCTGTCTCTCCCTCTCTCTCCCTCTGTCTCTCTCTCTCTCTCTGTCTCTCTCTGTCTCTCTCTGTCTCTCTCTGTCTCTCTCTGTCTCTCTCTGTCTCTCTCTGTCTCTCTCTGTCTGTCTCTCTCTCTCTGTCTCTGTCTCTGTCTCTCTCCCTCTGTCTCTGTCTCTCTCCCTCTCTGTCTCTCTCTCTCTCTCTCTCTCTGTCTCTCTCTGTCTCTCTCTGTCTCTCTCTGTCTCTCTCTGTCTCTCTCTGTCTCTCTCTCTCTCTCTCTCTGTCTCTGTCTCTGTCTCTCTCCCTCTGTCTCTGTCTCTCTCTCTCTCTGTCTCTCTCTCTCTCTCTCTCTCTCTCTGTCTCTCTCTCTCTCTCTCTCTCTCTCTCTCTCTCTCTCTCTCTCTCTCTCTCTCTCTCTCTCTCTCTCTCTCTCTGTCTCTGTGTGATGGTTATAGGTTCTATAACCGTGTCAGATTGAATTGGTCATTATCTTCTTCCCCCCCCCGAGGGCAGGATATAGTTACTGTGTGCTTGTGTGTGATGTCTCGTCTCTTCTTTAATAATTCAAACGGTTTCTGCTACTGCAGCTGTTGGTGCTTGTCTGTGGTGAAAGAGGGAATGAGAGAGACAGACGGAGGGAAGTGGGTAGTTTATATATTCCTACAGTTTCTCATAACAGATAAAAGACCTAGGACGTCTGCATTTACTGCAGAGGCTTGAAACACTTTTTTGGTTTTGGTTTCCCCCATACATAACTTCCATCTCGTTATTTCTCTGGGGATGTGAAAGGTCAAGCAACTTGTCTGTTCATGACCAAATGCCCCCTTGGGAAACGTAGGCCGTATCAGGCCCAAACGCTAAGGGGGATGACTATTGCATGGAAAGGCATTCTATGTGCGTTAATATGGTAGGGCCAATAGCCCCTTTGGTAACATAGGCAGCATTCATCATAGCTGTGACCCGCTGAGTGTTGTATAGGCAGGAAGGTAAATCAGAAGGGCCTCATGGGTTTTGGAGTTGTTTGTGATGTCACATTCTCATGGGGTAGTGTAGTTATGGCGCATTACATTATGTTGTTTGTGTATACTGTACAGTTGGACATTATATGCCAATCCAGTCGATGTACTGTAGTGTGGTTGTGTGCACTCCATGGTTGCGCTCATTTCTCTTGTGTCACATAGTTTCAGCACCATGGACAGCTCACGCTATGCTCGCTTCTTTGACATTCACACAGGACACTACCTACCTGTCACTGTGTTGTTTCTCTGGCTGAGTGCAAGGGTTTTGTCAATTCAGCTGTCTTAAACTGCACAAAAAGGGTTTTTTTGGTAGTATTTCCTGTATTTCAAAATAGCTGATTCAAATAATCAAAGCTTGATGATGAGTTGATTGTTTGAATTCGCTGTGTAGTGCTGGGGAGGGAGGAGGTGGGGGACCAAGTGCAGGACCAAGTTTGGAAAACCATGGACTAGAGTACATTTACAGCAGACTAACATACCCGTGTGACCTGATCTGGTCTGGTGTAACCTGTTCTGGTCTGGTCTGGTGTGACCTGATCTGGTCTGGTCTGGTGTGACCTGATCTGGTCTGGTCTGGTGTGACCTAATCTGGTCTGGTCTGGTGTGACCTGATCTGGTCTGGTCTGGTGTGACCTGATCTGGTCTGGTCTGGTGTGACCTAATCTGGGCTGGTCTGGTGTGACCTGATCTGGTCTGGTCTGGTGTGACCTGATCTGGTCTGGTCTGATGTGACCTGATCTGGTCTGGTCTGATGTGACCTGATCTGGTCTGGTCTGATGTGACCTGATCTGGTCTGGTGTGACCTGATCTGGTCTGGTCTGGTGTGACCTGATCTGGTCTGGTCTGGTGTGACCTGATCTGGTCTGGTCTGATGTGACCTGATCTGGTCTGGTCTGGTGTGACCTGATCTGGTCTGGTCTGGTGTGACCTGATCTGGTCTGGTCTGGTGTGACCTGATCTGGTCTGGTCTGGTGTGACCTGATCTGGTCTGGTCTGATGTGACCTGATCTGGTCTGGTCTGATGTGACCTGATCTGGTCTGGTCTGATGTGACCTGATCTGGTCTGGTCTGATGTGACCTGATCTGGTCTGGTGTATCCTGATCTGGTCTGATCTGGTGTATCCTGATCTGGTCTGGTCTGGTGTATCATGATCTGGCCTGGTCTGGTGTATCCTGATCTGGTCTGGTCTAGTGTAACCTGGTCTGGTCTGGTGTATCCTCGTCTGTTCTGATCTGGTGTATCCTGATCTGGTCTGATCTGGTGTATCCTGATCTGGTCTGATCTGGTGTATCCTGATCTGGTCTGATCTGGTGTATCCTGATCTGGTCTGGTCTGGTGTATCCTGATCTGGTCTGATGTATCCTGATCTGGTCTGGTCTGGTGTATCCTGATCTGGTCTGGTGTATCCTGATCTGGTCTGGTGTATCCTGATCTGGTCTGGTCTGGTGTATCCTGATCTGGTCTGGTCTGGTGTATCCTGATCTGGTCTGGTCTGGTGTATCCTGATCTGGTCTGGTCTGGTGTATCCTGATCTGGTCTGGTCTGGTGTATCCTGATCTGGTCTGGTCTGGTGTAACCTGGTCTGGTCTGGTGTATCCTCGTCTGGTCTGGTCTGGTGTATCCTGGTCTGGTCTGATGTATCCTGATCTGGTCTGGTGTATCCTGATCTGGTCTGGTGTAACCTGGTCTGGTTTGGTATAATATGGTCTGGTCTGGTGTAATCTGGTCTGGTCTGGTGTAACCTGATCTGATCTGGTCTGGTGTAACCTGGTCTGGTGTATCCTGAACTGGTCTGGTGTAACGTGGTCTGGTCTGGTCTGATTTGTGGTCTGGTCTAGTCAATTTCCCCTCCCCCACTAAGCTGGCATGGTCATCACAGAAATAGCTGGGATGTCCCCTTACTGGCTGACCTTCAAACCCTCCACTTAATAGATAGCGATAGCGTGTGAGAGAGAGAGAGAGAGAGAGAGATCATCTGGTATGCCCATCAAGGTGTACTTGTATTCATGAAATTATTCCACCTTTATTAATGTATATTGAGGTTTAATATTACACAGCCAGTAAAGCTTTGCTGGTGCTATGTTCAGGTGTTATGTCCAACTCTCTAGCAGTTTTCCACTTTAGACAAACGAATTCAAGAAAAACAAATAAAGAAAAACAGGTGGAGAAAGTGTGCATGGTCATTCTAGTTTCATTCATGAACTAATTTTACGAAATGATTCGTACCTTCATTTTAATGTCCGAGAAAAAGGATGTCCGGCATAGTGACATGTTATAAACAGAGCCAGGGGTTATTCCAGGTCAGGTGACTTGATGAAGAACAAGTCCTGTAGCTAGTCATGATCAGTGATCAGTGAGTGACGCCCAGGCAGGTACGGTCAAATGAAATTGGATGCGTACACAGTTGAGCAGGTGTTATGGAGGGTGCAGCGGAATACTTATGTTCCTAGTTCCTACCGATCAATGCAGTAAATGTCAAACAAACACACAATAATCAAACATTTTTTAAATAATCACATGTAGATACAGCAGTAGATATATAAATAGTATGTAAACATGATTAAAGTGACCAGTGTTCAATGACTATGTACATAGGGCAGCAGTCCTTAGGTGCAGGGTAGAGTACCCGGTTTGTGACAGTGACAAAGGGGCAAAGGAGGGTACTGGGCAGAAGGAAGGGTACTGGGCGGAGGCTGTCTAGTGGTGGCTGTCGGTGTGAAGGGAACATTTCACGTCCTCAGTGATGTGCAGGGTCGAGGAACTGGAAGCTTTTGACCCTCTCCACGGCGACCGCGTCGATATGGATGGAGGCGCGCTCTCTCTGCTGTCTCCTGGAGACCACAGGCAGCTCCTTCCTTTTGTTGATGTTGAGGGAGAGGTTACTTCCCTGGCACCACTCCTTTTTTCTTTAGTGGATGGTCAGTGGGCCGGAACGGAATTGACCGCAAGAAGCCCAAGCAGATATGACGTTAAAACATAATGATTTCAAACCTTGCTTACATTTGTATGCCATCTAGAGTCTCTATCTATTATGCATTGGAATACTTGGGAACCGATTTCCAAAATTAAAATCACTTGGAGCTGATTTCCTGGTGTTTTTAAATGTTTTTTTTACAGTGTTTATGTTCAAACAATTTAAATATACAGTGCATTTCGGAAAGTATTCAGACCCCTTGACTTTTTTCACATTTTGTTATGGATTAAATGAATGTTTTCCCTCATAAGTGTACACACAATACCCCACAATAACAAAGTGAAAAAAGTTCTGAAATGTTTGCAAATGTATTAAAAATTTAAAAACGGATACCTACATAAGTAAGTATATTTACATAAGTATTCCAACCCTTTGCTATGAGACTCGAAATTGAGCTCTGGTGCATCCTGTTTCCATTGATCATCCTTGAGATGTTTCTACAGCTTGATTGGAGTCGACCTGTGGTAAATTCAATTGATTGGACATGATTTGGAAAGGCACACACATGTCTATGTAAGGTCCCACAGTTGACAGTGCATGTCAGAGCAAAAACCAAGCCATGAGGATGAAGAAATTGTTCGTAGAGCTCCGAGACAGGATTGTTTCGACTCACAGATCTGGGGAAGGGTACCAAAAAAATGTCTGCAGCATTTAAGGTCCCCAAGAACACAGTGGCCTCCATCGTTCTTAAATAATGCTAATTTGCACTACTTCACAGGAGAGGCATTTGAATGTAAACTTATGTTTTTTATCAAAATGCTTTTTTTTGTTTGTTGCAGAAATACCTTCTAGAACATGTGAACTTTGATGTGCCTTAATAACAAACTTATATGCCATCTGTAAATATTAATAGAATTGTTAATTAAATTACGAGCCTAGTTGGTTTAGCCATGGAAAAAGTCAGGAACCTTCCCACTAGCCATGATTGGCTGAGATAATGGATGAGCTTGACATTTATTATACATGTATTTTTTTTACCTTTATTTAACTAGACAAGTCAGTTAAGAATACATTCTTATTTACAATGACTCCCTACCAAAAAGCAAAAGGCCTTCTGCGGGGACAGGGATGGGATTAAAAATAAAAGTATAGGACAAAACATCACAACAAGAGAGACCTAAGACAACAACATAGCATGGATGCAACACATGAAAACACAGCATGGTAGCAACACAACATGACAACAACATGGTAGCAACACAACCTGGCAGCAGAAAAACATGGTAGCAGCACAAAACATGGTACAAACATTATTGGGCACAAACAACAGCCCAAAGGGCAAGAAGGTAGAGACAACAATATATTACGTGAAGAAGCCACAACTGTCAGTAAGCGTGTCCATGATTGAGTCTTTGAATGAAGAGATGGAGATAAAACATGCTGAGTGATGAGTTTGGATTGGTCTGCAGTGTAGCGCGCTTCTGTCTATAACATGATCTGGTCAGTAGGTGTAGGTAATCCTTTCTAACTTGCAAAAGTGTTGTTCTCCACTTTCTGGAGGACCGAATATTTAAATCAATGGAATTAGAGTATGATAGCTAAGGAGATTCTGGCATTTGATTGAAAATATGCAGAGGGAGTCGAAAAGAAAACACATAGAAGGCAGTTGTATAAACCACCTGTTTCTGGATTACATCTTCAAAACTAAGGGCAACCATGGAATCCGTAGCAGAGAGGGAGAAGCATCCATCCATGTAAATGGGTAAGATAGTCTAGCTAGCAACATTTTGAGATGTTACACATTTCTAATTTCGTCTGAAAGTCGTTTTCATTTGAAGTTAAAGCGTACTATTAGCTAGCTAGCTAACGTTAGCCGGCTGGCTCGCTAGTTAATGTTACGTGTATGATTTGTGTAGTAATATTATTCATATCTCAGATCCATTTGCATTCTTAGTTATAGCCTAATGTTAGCTATATGCAGATTCATGCAGGGTGGTAATGTTATGAGTTGGGATAGCTACATGTCTAAACAAAATAGTCTAGACCTTCTGTATCCTGTGCATGTGATTTTATTTGATATGGTATGTGTTTACCAGAGATGGTAATGTGAGGAACATGACCTGCACCATAATCAAATTAGGATATAACATTAGGCCAACAAGAGAGTGTACAAGTTTAAAAATGGTCAGATAGAATGCCCTGCTTTTATTTAGTCACACTCATAACCGTAAGCTATTTTCTGTATTTGGCTCGCCATTAACTTGTAAATAATGATCTTGTTGTGAGTTTACTTTCCTGTAATAATGAAGAAAATGAGCTAAAGTTGAGACATTGTCAGATTTTTTATTTTACCTTTATTTAACTAGGCAAGTCAGTTAAGAATACATTCTTATTTTCATTGAGGGCCTAGGAACAATGGGTTAACTGCCTTGTTCAGGGACAGAACGACAGATTTGTATCGTGTCGGCTCAGCGATTCGATCTTGCAACCTTTCAGGGTACTAGTCCAACGCTCTAACCACTAGGCTACCTCCTGCCCCTAGATATATGATATGGTCATTATTTGAACTGGCTAGCCAGCTAACTTAGAAGCTAGAAACAAACCAACACATTGTTTAAAAAGTTCCTTATAGTTGGCTGGTTTGCTAGATTGCCATATACTAAATACATTTTTAAACAGATGGAATTATTGGTGTTAAAATACACGAGTGTGACGGCCGTTGTTGGTGGAAGAAGAGGAGGGACAATGCGCAGTGTGGTAAGTGTCCATATCGATTTAATAGAACAATCGAACACTGAAACAAAACAATAAAGCGACAACGAACGAAACTAAACAGCGCCAACCCAGACAGGATGACCACAACAGTGAATCAACCCACTCAGGTGACGCACCCCTTCCAGGGACGGCATGAGAGGGCCCCAGTAAGCCAGTGACTCAGCCCCTGTAATAGGGTTAGAGGCAGAGAATCCTAGTGGAAAGAGGGGAACCAGCCAGGGAGAGACAGCAAGGGCGGTTCGTTGCTCCAGAGCCTTTGCGTTCACCTTCCCACTCCTGGGCCAGACTACACTCAATCATATGACCCACTGAAGAGATGAGTCTTCAGTAAAGACTTAAAGGTTGAGACCGAGTTTGCGTCTCTGACATGGGTAGGCAGACCGTTCCATAAAAATGGAGCTCTATAGGAGAAAACCCTGCCTCCAGCTGTTTGCTTAGAAATTCTAGGGACAATTAGGAGGCCTGCGTCTTGTGACCGTAGCGTACGTGTAGGTATGTACGGCAGGACCAAATCAGAGAGATAGGTAGGAGCAAGCCCATGTAATGCTTTGTAGGTTAGCAGTAAAACCTTGAAATCAGCCCTTGCTTTGACAGGAAGCCAGTGTAGAGAGGCTAGCACTGGAGTAATATGATAAAATATTTTGGTTCTAGTCAGGATTCTAGCAGCCGTATCTCTCCAAAAGAATGTGGTGATCGATGGTATCAAAAGAAGCACTAAGGTCTAGGAGCACGAGGACAGATGCAGAGCCTCGGTCCGATGCCATTAAAATGTAATTTACCGCCGTCTCAGTGCTATGATGGGGTCTAAAACCAGACTGAAGCATTTCGTATACATTGTTTGTCTTCAGGAAGGCTGAACAACAGCCTTCTCTAAAATTCTCTAAAATTCAGGAAGGCTGCGCAACAGCCTTCTCTAAGAATTTTGAGAGGAATGGAAGATTCGATATTGGCCGATAGTTTTTTATATTTTCTGGGCCAAGGTTTGGCTTTTTCAAGAGAGGCTTTATTACTGCCACTTTTAGTGAGTTTGGTACACATCCGGTGGATAGAGAGTCGTTTATTATGTTCAACATAGGAGGGCCATGCTGTGACGGCCCTGAATTTTTCTGAACCGTCTCAGTGCAGCTCCTTCCAATAGGGCGCTTTCCCTTTTAATTCCCAATTAAATAGCCAGCATCAGCTGCGCAAAAGTAGGGTTGTGATGGAGACATGAATGAGGATGTGTTCAACCCTCAGTTCCGAAGCTTTTCAACGGCAACAAAACAAACGGGTGTTTTGTAGCCTAAGAGAGTTTACCCAGGATCGGATCCACTCTTTGCGTCCGTGGACTACACCTCTCGGTTCTTCGTGGCCTTTCTCAGCTGGAGATCTATTGGCGGATTGGATTGTCTGATTGACTGACTGACTACCACCTTTTTGTATACGGTATTTCATTTGTTTTGATGTGATGTATACTGTGATTTACGTAGTTAGTTGTAGTTGAGGACTTAGTAAGAGTTGATACGCTTTAAAGTTCTGTGGTAAAACTATTTTTATATTGATTGTATGATTAATACTGGGTTTACGCTACATTGAATGAACGGAGAAACATTGCGTAACAGAAGTCACTTGAGTTCCCTGAACTCTACCGGGCAGGACTCTTTTTAGGCCCGAGGTACAGGACATTTCTGGAGGAACCAGAACTCATTGTGTTATATTATTATATGTGTGTGTAATCATTGATGTTGTTAATACAACCCACGCAAAATAATATAGTTGTTTTTGAAGTTCTTTCCAATGTTTTAAGGGTTTATGAAAAGTTTATTTCCATCCTGACATTTACATAAGTCCTTTGTATTGGTGTAGACTTGACGGACCAGATGGGACTCATTCCCTCCCAAACCAAAAGGAGAAACCAATGTTTTCTCTGGTAGGCACAACCTACCTGGCACCCCTATAAATAATAACCTCAAGTCAAAACCGTTACAACGCACAGGAAGCAGCTCTTTCAGTAGTTTAGTTGGAATAGGGTCCAGTATGCAGCTTGAAGGTTTAGAGGCCATGATTATTTTCATCATTGTGTCAAGAGATATAGAAGTAAAACACTTGAGCGTCTCTCTTGATCCTAGGTCCTGGCAGAGTTGTGCAGAATCAGGACAACTGAGGTTTGGAGGAATACGCAGATTTATAGAGGAGTCTGTAATTTGCTTTCTAATAATCATAATCTTTTCCTCAAAGAAGTTCATGAATTTATCACTGCTAAAGTTAAAGTCATCCTCTCTTGGGGAATGCTGCTTTTTAGTTAGCTTTGCTACAGTATCAAAAAGGAATTTCGGATTGTTCTTATTTTCCTCAATTAAGTTAGAAAAATAGGATGATCGAGCAGCAGTAAGGGCTCTTCGGTACTGCACGGTACTGTCTTTCCAAGCTAGTCGGAAGACTTCCAGTTTGGTGTGGCGCCATTTCCGTTCCAATTTTCTGGAAGCTTGCTTCAGAGCTCGGGTATTTTCTGTGTACCAGGGAGCTAGTTTCCTATGAGAAATGTTTTTAGTTTTTAGGGTGCAACTGCATCTAGCGTATTGCGCAAGGTTATATTGAGTTCCTCAGTTAGGTGGTTAACTGATTTTTGTCCTCTGGCGTCCTTGTGTAGACAGAGGGAATCTGGAAGGACATCAAGGAATCTTTGTGTTGTCTGTGAATTTATAGCACAACTTTTGATGTTCCTTGGTTGGGGTCTGAGCAGATTATTTGTTGCAATTGCAAACGTAATAAAATGGTGGTCCGATAGTCCAGGATTATGAGGAAAAACATTAAGATCCACAACATTTATTCCATGGGACAAAACGAGGTCCAGCGTATGACTGTGACAGTGAGTGGGTCCAGAGACATGTTGGACAAAACCCACTGAGTCGATGATGGCTCCGAAAGCCTTTTGGAGTGGGTCTGTGGACTTTTCCATGTGAATATTAAAGTCACCAAAGATTAGAATATTATCTGCTATGACTACAAGGTCCAATAGGAATTCAGGGAACTCAGTGAGAAACGCTGTATATGGCCCAGGAGGCCTGTAAACAGTAGCTATAAAAAGTGACTGAGTAGGCTGCATAGATTGCATGACTAGAAGCTCAAAAGACTAAAACGTCATTTTTTTTTTTGTAAATTGACATTTGCTATCGTAAATGTTAGCAACACCTCCGCCTTTGCGGGATGCACGGGGATATGGTCACTAGTGTAGCCAGGAGGTGAGGCCTCATTTAAAACAGTAAATTCATCAGGCTTAAGCCATGTTTCAGTCAGGCCAATCACATCAAGATTATGATCAGTGATTAGTTCATTGACTATAATTGCCTTTGAAGTAAGGGATCTAACATTAAGTAGCCCTATTTTGAGATGTGAGGTATCATGATCTCTTTCAGTAATGACAGAAATGGAGGTGGTCTTTATCCTAGTGAGATTGCTAAGGCGAACACCGCCATGTTTAGTTTTGCCCAACCTAGGTCGAGGCACAGACACGGTCTCAATGGTGATAGCTGAGCTGACTACACTGACTGTGCTAGTGGCAGACTCCACTATGCTGGCAGGCTGGCTAACAGCCTGCTGCCTGGCCTGCACCCTATTTCATTGTGGAGCTAGAGTTAGAGCCCTGTCTATGTTGGTCGATAAGATGAGAGCACCCCTCCAGCTAGGACGGAGTCAGTCACTCCTCAGCAGGTCAGGCTTGGTCCTGTTTGTGGGTGAGTCCCAGAAAGAGGGCCAATTATCTACAAATTCTATCTTTTGGGAGGGGCAGAAAACAGTTTTCAACCAGCGATTGAGTTGTGAGACTCTGCTGTAGAGCTCATCACTCCCCCTAACTGGGAGGGGGCCAGAGACAATTACTCGATGCCGACACATCTTTCTAGCTGATTTACACGCAGAAGCTATGTTGCGCTTGGTGATCTCTGACTGTTTCATCCTAACATCGTTGGTGCCGACGTGGATAACAATATCTCTATACTCTCTACACTCGCCAGTTTTAGCTTTAGCCAGCACCATCTTCAGATTAGCCTTAACGTCGGTAGCCCTGCCCCCTGGTAAACAGTCTGGGGAACGGGCGGACCAGTCCATAGAATCAATGCCTTCCTCTTGCAGGAACTGCTGACACACTCCAGCCACATGAGGTCTAGCATTGTCTTGCATTAGGAGGAACCCAGGGCCAACCGCACCAGCATATGGCCTCACAAGGGGTCTGAGGATCTCATCTCGGTACCTAATGGCAGTCAGGCTACCTCTGGTGAGCACATGGAGGGCTGTGCGGCCCCCCAAAGAAATGCCACCCCACACCATGACTGACCCACTGCCAAACCGGTCATGCTGGAGCATGTTGCAGGCAGCAGAACGTTCTCCACGGCGTCTCCAGACTCTGTCACATCTGTCACATGTGCTCAGTGTGAACCTGCTTTCATCTGTGAAGAGCACAGGGCGCCAGTGGCGAATTTGCCAATCTTGGTGTTCTCTGGCAAAAGCCAAACGTCCTGCACGGTGTTGGGCTGTAAGCACAACCCCCACCTGTGGACGTCGGGCCCTCATACCACCCTCATGGAGTCTGTTTCTGACAGTTTGAGCAGACACATGCACATTTGTGGCCTGCTGGAGGTCATTTTGCAGGGCTCTGGCAGTGCTCCTCCTTGCACAAAGGCGGAGGTAGCGGTCCTGCTGCTGGGTTGTTGCCCTCCTACGGCCTCCTCCACGTCTCCTGATGTACTGGCCTGTCTCCTGGTAGCGCCTCCATGCTCTGGACACTACGCTGACAGACACAGCAAACCTTCTTGCCACAGCTCGCATTGATGTGCCATCCTGGATGAGCTGCACTACCTGAGCGTGGGTTGTAGACTCCGTCTCATGCTACCACTAGAGTGAAAGCACCGCCAGCTTTCAAAAGTGACCAAAACATCAGCCAGGAAGCATAGGAACTGAGAAGTGGTCTGTGGTTATCACCTGCAGAACCACTCCTTTATTGGGGGTGTCTTGCTAATTGCCTATAATTTCCACCGTCCATTTGCACAACAGCATGTGAAATTTATTGTCAATCAGTGTTGCTTCCCAAGTGGACAGTGTGATTTCACAGAAGTGTGATTGACTTGGAGTTACATTGTGTTTTTTAAGTGTTCCCTTAATTTTTTTTAGCAGTATATATATATATGTATGTATATGTATATATACATGTATGTATATATGTGTATATGTATGTATGTATATGTGTATGTGTGTGTGTGTGTATTTTTTTGTTAAAAAACTTGGGGGGGTGTCATGTTCTGACCATAATTCTGTTATTTTATTCTTTGTTTTAGTATGGTCAGGGCTTGAGTTGGGGTGGGCAGTCTATGTTTGTTTTTCTGTGTTGGTTTTTGTGTTCGGCCTAGTAGGGTTCTCAATCAGAGGCAGGTGTCGTTAGTTGTCTCTGATTGAGAATCATACTTAGGTAGCCTGGGTTTCACTTTTGGTTTGTGGGTGTTTGTTTCCGTGTGAGTGTTTTGGCCACACGGTACTGTTGCGGTTTTGTATATTCACGTTGTTATTTTCTGTTTAGTGCTCTGAGTTTTAATTAAACATCATCATGAACACTTACCACGCTGCGTCTTGGTCCGATCCTTACTCCTCCTCAGATGAAGAGGTGGAAATCCGTTACAGGGGGCAAATAAAACCACGCCTGGGCAGCCACCCACGGGCCTCCAGTCTCGTCGTTTTTTGGTAATCAGGCCTACCACTGTTGTGTCGTCAGTGGATTTGATGAATGAGTTGGAGAAATGCTTGGCCACACAGTCATGGGTGAACATGGAGCACAGGAGGGGGCCTAGCACGCACCACCGTGAGGCCCGCTGTTGAGGATCAGCGTGGTGGAGGAGTTGTTGCCTACCTTCACCACCTGGGGGCGGTCCGTCAGGAAGTCCAGGACCCAGATGCACAGGGAGGGGTTCAGACCCAGGGCCCTGCGCTTAATGATGAGCTTGGAGGGCACTATGTTGTTGAAGGCTGAGCTCTAGTCGATGATCAACATATTCTTCTTGTCCAGGTGGGATAGGGCAGTGTGCCAGTTCAACAGCAATTGTGTCGTCCGTGGATCTGTTGGGGTGGTATGCTAATTGTAATTGGTCTAAAGTGTCAGGTGAGATGGAGAGGATATGGTTCTTAATAACTAGCCTCTCAAAGCACTCTGAGAGGCACACTGATTACAGAAGTGAGTGCTACGGGGCGATAGGTAGTGTACCCCTGGTGTTTATAATGAGGGTGTTGTGGCTGGCGCAGCAGTGGAGAGCTCTGACAGGCAACTTTCACAAATAACTACTGGACTGATAGATTCACAGCAGAGCCCTCCTCCTCAATCACTCTCTCCGACTTATTTTATCTCCCTCTGACTTTTTTTCTCTCTCTTCCATTCTGCAGTATTCTGCTCTGTCTCTCTCTCCTTCCTCTCTCTCTTCCTTCCTTCCCTCCCTTTCTCTCCCCTCCACCCTTCTGTTGTTATGGTAATGTCAACATGTCGGTGTGTGTCGGTAATGACAGGCTCAGAGAGTGAGTGAGGGGAATGGCCAGCAGGCAGGCAGGCAGGCAGGCAGGCAGGCAGGCAGGCAGGGAGGCAGGCAGGCAGGCAGGCAGGCAGGGAGGGAGGCTGAATAAAGGGGATTGATTATCTGTGCGCCAGTAAACTCCATCACACTGGCTGCAGCATCCTGATTACCCACCATAGACATCACCACAAATAACACCCTATATACCAACCATGCTATATTTCTATTACAGCATTACCAGTACTTGGCAGAAATAGTAGTATTTTGTAGTTTATTTTAAAATAGCAACTTTGCAAATACTTTGAGGTAGTCAAGTATTTGTTTCAACTAAAAGGGAACTCGTTTCTTTAATATTCAAATACAGGTCTCAGAAAAACGAATAATATTCAAATGTATTTTAAATACCTTTCACGAAAAGGTATTTGAATATATACATGCTATTTGAAAACAAAACAAATATGTATTTGTTGGCCGCCAAATATTTGATGATGAACCAAAAACTACAACAGTTAATGGAATTAGTCTAAATATATGATCATAAGTACATGGTTGGGATGGCTTTTAGATATGAATGTTCATTTAGTCTATAGCCTAGAATTAAATGCACGAGGGACACTGAATCACCTCAACATGAGAGTAGGCCACTTTTGCAGCTTCAAAATAACAAATAAATATATTTTCATAATGAGTGACATAAGGTAATACAGTAACACTTGACATCCCCAATTTTGTGGTATCCAATTGATAGTTACAGTCTTGTCTCGTTACTGCAACTCCCGTACGGACTCGGGAGAGGTGAAGGTCATCCTCCGAAACACAACCCAACCAAGCCGCACTGCTTCTTGACACAATGCCACACTTATCCCGGAAGCCAGCTGCTCCAATGTGTTGGAGGAAACACTGTACACCTGGCGACCGTGTCAGCGTGCACTGCATCCGAGTTCCTCTGTGGAGATTGGAGAACCTTCCAGAAGGACAACCACCTCTGCAGCACTCCACCAATCAGGTCTTTATGACCGCTGCGCCACTCGGGAGGCCCTAGGCCTATATGTTTTGATAAGGTTTGTATCACAACTAAAGTGGCCAAATAACTTCTTAAAATGAAGCACATTAATCCGCTTTACAACCGGTGTAGTTCCTAACTAGTCTCAAGTTTGGGGAAGATAAGTTTCACCGTAAAAATGCACCGTTATAATAAAGCATTACATGCATAATCACATTTGTGTTAACTTTTGAGAACAGTGTTTTCCCGCTAACTTATTACATTTCGAAACATTCGCGCTCAAAGCCTACTGTCTTGTGTGATTTCTGCGCTTATCATTTGAAGAAACAGCCTAATAGTTTATCAACATTTTAAGCTAAACGTTCTGACCCGTTTTGTCAGCCTCATTGCTTTTAAAAGGTTTTTTGATGCTAGTGGTTGTATTCATTTGGGATTTATCGCATCCCACAACTGTCCCAGACTATGTTTGGAATGTTTATTTCTTGCACAGAATAGAATAGGTTGACTTTTGCACTATGGGGGATAGTAGATTGACATAGGCTAGTGCTTTTGCTGTTTGTTAGGCCTGCTCATCTTGTTGGCTGACGGAAAGTAAATGTGGACAGTTTTTCCAAGATCTTCAATATGTGCCTCGGAATTCAAGAAGGACATGCGCCGTTGTGTCCCTGATGTGTCTGTCTTTACTTGTAGACTGTGAGACGGACCCGATCACGTGACGGGCATTGGCTAATAGGAATTGAGATATGTGAGAGAGCGATGTGAGTGAGAGGTGCTTCGGAGCACGCAGCCGGGAGAGGGGAATTATAATTATTATATTCAGCCCAAGGACACAACAACCACTGGCCGCAAAAGGCACGTTTTTTTTAGGGGGCATTACGGCCACACACATGGGATGCTGCCGGGAAATTCGAGGCCTTATCAAATGCTTGTCAAATTGTGAATGAGAGACTGATGAAGTGTGTGCAGCCTGTGCAAGAAACAAAGCAGAGCTCATGCCTTTCATGCAACTTTTTTCAAATCATCATTAGAGTCGCATCATGCAGCCTTAGAATGTATTAAAAATAAAACCATAAGGACCTCCCGAGTGACGCAGTGGTCTGTGCCACAACCGGCTGTGGCCAGGAGTCCCATAGGACAGCGCACAATTGGCCTAGCGTCACCCGGGATAGGGGAGGGTTTGGCTGGGAGGGTGCTTTACTTGGCATCATGCCATAGCAACTCCTTGTGGCGGACCGGGTGCCTGCAGGTGTAACAGTATAACTTAAGACCGTCCCCTCGCCCATACCCGGGCGCGAACCAGGGACCCTCTGCACACATCAACAACAGTCACCCACGGAGCATCGTTACCCATTGCTCCACAAAAGCCGCAGCCCTTGCAGAGCAAGGGGAACCACTACTTCATGGTCTCAGAGCAAGTGACGTCACTGATTGAAACGCTATTTAGCGCGCACCACCGCTAACTAAGCTAGCCGTTTCACATCCGTTACTCAGGTTGGCTCAAGTCGCCAGTTGAACGGTGTTTCCTCTGACACATTGGTGCGGCTGGCTTCCGGGTTAAGCTGTCGGGTGTTTAAGGAGCGCGGTTAAGCGGGTCATGTTTTTCAGAGGACGCATGACTCTGCCTTCGCCTCTCCTGAGCCCGTTGGTGAGTTGCAGCGAATAGACAAGATCGAAATTGGGGAGAAAAGGGGGGGTAAAAATACCAAAAATATATTTATTTTTATATCAAGACATATAGCCCAACATTTGTATTACAACTGAAGTTGCATAAATAACTCAAGTCCGTTAAGAACAAATTCTTATTTACAATGACGGCCTACACCGGCGAAACCCAGACGATGCTGGGCCAATTGTGCGCCGCCCTACGGGACTCCCAATTATGTTGTGATACAGCCTGGATTCAAACCAGGTTGTCTGTAGTGACGCCTCTAGCACTGAGAGGCAGTTCCTTAGACCGCTGTGCCACTCGGAAGCCCGCATGTGCGCACTCCCTCAAATCGTTTGGAGAAAATATTCATTCTATTTCATTCAGCTATGTTCAATTGTATTCCTCATACTATAAAATGATATAAAATAGCAAATCTTGTCTGCTAAAGGAACTAGTGTAGACCACAGCCATATGGAATAGCCAGATCAGAACAACTCAGAGTATGCTATTCTGTTCTTCTGAAATAGACAACATTTTCTTAATATCAATTTCCTTAGACCTGTCTAAAATAAATAATGGATTTATTGTGATGGTGTAGGCTATATTACATGGATTTATTGTGAAGGTGTAGGCTATATTACATGGATTTATTGTGAAGGTGTAGGCTATATTACATGGATTTATTGTGAAGGTGTAGGCTATATTACATGGATTTATTGTGAAGGTGTAGGCTATATTACATGGATTTATTGTGAAGGTGTAGGCTATATTACATGGATTTATTGTGAAGGTGTAGGCTATATTACATGGATTTATTGTGAAGGTGTAGGCTATATTACATGGATTTATTGTGAAGGTCTAGGCTATATTACATGGATTTATTACAATGTAGATGTTCCAAAGGTCTGCATCAGTGGCTTGTAAGGCTGTGTGTGGAAGCCAGGAGATGCTAAATATCTTTATGTTAACTAACTGTGAATTACGGTGAGGCCGGCAGTTATTTGCTGGACAATCACTGGCTGAAAGAATGTAATGACCGCCACAGCCCTAGTAACAGCAGCGTATGTGATGAGTCAGAGTTAGTGCAAAAAGGGTCAGTGCACATAGTCCACGTAGGTATTTGGTTAACTATTTAACTAACTATATATCAGTCTTATGGTTTGGGGGTACAAGCTGTTCAGGGTCCTGTTGGTTCCAGACTTGGTGCATCGACACCGCTTGCCGTGCGGTAGCACATAGAACAGTCCATGACTTGGTTGGCTGGAGTCTTTGAAAATGTTTAGGGCTTTCCTCTGACGCCACCTGCTATAGAGGTGCTGGATGGCAGGGAGCTCGGCCCCGGTGATGTAATGGGCCGTACGCACTACCCTCTTTAGTGCCTTGCAGTCGGATGCCAATCAGTTGCCATACCAAGAGGTGATGCAGCCAGTCAGTATGCTTTTAATGATGCAGCTGCACCTTTTTGAGGATCTGAGGGCGCATGTCGAATCTTTTCAGCCTCCTGAGGAGGAGGCGTTGTCGTGCCTTCTTCACGACTGTGTTGGTGTGTGTGTGGACCATTACAATTCCTTAGTGATGTGGACACTGAGAGGAACTTGAAGCTCTCCACCCCCTCCACTACAACCCTGTTGATGTGGATGGGGGCATGCTCGCCCCTTCGTTTCCTGTAGTCCACGATCAGCTCCTTTGTCTTGTCCTTTTTGACGAGAGTCTTGAAATGGCACACTATCCTCCCCATATGGTGCACATTTTGTGACCAGATAAGCCTCAAATGCCTAACCAGAACCTTCAAATACTACCCCATCCCTTATATATATGGTCAGAGTGTTTTGACCAGCACCCACATATTATGTGGAATAGTGTATTACTGTATATGAGACACATCCTGTTATTTGAAGAGATGAGCAGTGTTCGGTATTAGCAAGCCAGTCAAGAGCGCTGTTATTCACTATTGATTATTGAATAACAGAGCTCTGCTTTGATGTTTTTGTCCTTCTGATAGAGCAGGCCTTTAAAATCACATCCACTGCTATGTTTAATAAGCATAAACGAATAGGGTCACACTCTCGCGCTTCCTGGAAAATGGCTTTTACAGCAAAAAGCCTACAACCATTTCTCTGCCTCCAGGTTCAGAAGCTACGGTGCTGAATCTGAGACTAATCAAAGTGGCTGCTCTTGCTTCCAGACTGGATGTCATTATTTTAGTGGTTGGATTGTTTCATTGTTACCCTCTGATGCCGCATGTGGGGGAGATGTAAAACAGTCTTCTAGGTAACCTTGTGGCCTATTGTGGGGTTTCATGTTTCCTTTTTTGGTGTGACATACCCTGCCTGTTACTGAATAGATCTGATGGAGAGAGCGAGATGAGAGAGCGAGAGAGAGCGAAAAGGCAGAAGAGAGCGAGGGATAAACAGCAGTCTTTCAAAGCTGGGGAGAGGAGAGAGTAGGTGGTGTGTGTGTGGTGTGTGTATATGGTGTGTGTGGTGTGAAGTGTGTGGATTATGGTGTGTGTGTGGCGTAGGCGAGTGGTAATTATGCGTGTCGTTAAGGGGAGAGAATTTAATTGGTTTCCTGTTATTGTGCTCTGAACTTCAAATCCTGCTTCTTGTGTGTGTGTGTGTGTGTGTGTGTGTGTGTGGGGGGTGGAGAGCAGAACTTTTGCTCTCATTTTTACTCAGTCTGTCAGTTTGTTAGAGGAGAACTCTGGGAATAAATAACTTTGATTTTCTCTTGAATCACGCTGTCTACTTTTCTACCCCGCTCTCTGGGCAGGTAAGCCAGAGCAGGCTCGTTAATCACCTTTAGTGTGTGTGTGTGTGCGTGTGCATGCGTGCATGCGTGTGCGCGTGCACCCGCGCATGTGTATCTACGTATGAACATTTGCTTGTGTGTGTGGGTGTATGGCGCTGACACTGCAGTCTGTGTGTGTGACTCAGAGAGGTGGCAGAGCAGAGTGAGATAGCTGTGGCCTGCCTGTGGTGTAAGCGAGCTCAGTGTTGATTAAATATTTAAAGGGATGGTAACACCCGCTGCACTGCCTGCTCACTCAGTGGCTGCACTGGTGCAGGACACACACGCACGCACGCACGCACACACACACACACACGCACGCACGCACGCACGCACGCACGCACGCCGGCAGTATTTTAATTCACCAGACATTTAAGAAATTTACCAGACCCATGTGTAGTCAACCTGATTTGGGCTTCTTCCAACGGTGCTCAGAATGACAGAAATCTAATTTAGATTATGGTTATTCATCTTAACAGAACACACAAATCGAGGATAGAATGGCGTGCGTCCTTCTTACCGAATTCCGATCGCGCAATTTGAAGATGTTAAAACAACTGTCCACATTTACTTTTCCTCAGACAACAAGACGAGTAACGAACAGCCTATGTCAATTTAGTATCCCCCATAGTAGAAAGGTTTCCCTATTCTATGGGTCAGCATGTCATTCTGTTTGAGAAAAAAAAAATAGCCTATTCCAAACAGACTCTGGGACAGTTGTGGGAAAGTTATGAGTTTGATTCAACAGATCAGAACGTTGAGCTTAAAACGTTGATAAACTATTATTTCTTCACGTTATACGCGCAGCAATGTGGACAGGGCAGTAGACTACACGTGAATGTTCATTCTATAATGCAAGTAGCAGGGAAACACCGTTGTCAAAAGCACACCGCACATGCGAGTGGGTTTCATGAGACGGAGATGAAAATATCTGTTAGAAATTTAGAAAGAGGGGAGATCTAAAGATGCAACAACTAACATGGGTTGTTAGGGGAGATCTAAAGATGCAACAACTAACATGGGTTGTTAGGGGAGATCTAAAGATGCAACAACTAGCATGGGTTGTTAGGGGAGATATAAAGATGCAACAACTAACATGGGTTGTTAGGGGAGATCTAAAGATGCAACAACTAGCATGGGTTGTTAGGGGAGATCTAAAGATGCAACAACTAGCATGGGTTGTTAGGGGAGATCTAAAGATGCAACAACTAGCATGGGTTGTTAGGGGAGATCTAAAGATGCAACAACTAGCATGGGTTGTTAGGGGAGATCTAAAGATGCAACAACTAGCATGGGTTGTTAGGGGAGATCTAAAGATGCAACAACTAGCATGGGTTGTTAGGGGAGATCTAAAGATGCAACAACTAGCATGGGTTGCTAATATGACTAGGATTGCGCCTTTGGCTACTGCACGATTTTAAAACCAATAGAAAAGGAGAGAAATAGCCTACTGGTTTCAATGGCATATGGAAGTCTATAAAATAATTGCCTTCACATTTGGTTGGAAAATGGCTAGACTACTTTGAAGCAAGGTAAGGCATGCCTCATAATATGGAATAAAACGTGCAGGTTTCAAACAATAAAGTATATGTTTTAAAAATGCTTGCTGTATTCTGCTTATTGCATAGTGGTGTGTGTGACACGCTGAAGCCTGCCTCGTTGCCTATGCACTCAAATGGTGAATGGGAAGCATACGTCAATTAGGCCCACTAGTTGAGAAATAAAAATAGGAACTATTTTTAATCGTGGCCATCGAAACTGTTTTTAACACGCGATTGAATTTAGAATTGTTGCGCAATGATTGCGTTTGTAAAAGCACGTCTCACTCCAGCACTAACGAACAAGCTGTTTGATGAGTTGCAGAAGCAGCTCTCACACTACATCGACTGGTATTTCAAACAATGAATAGGCTAAAATGCATTTTCGCAATAATTACTTATTGGCTTTACTTTTATTTTTATCGGCCAAAAGCTGGCTATTACCGGCTAACGGAAACCCTGACACACACACACGTGCGCGCATACACACACACACACACACACACACACACACACACACACACACACACACACACACACACACACACACACACACACACACACACACACACACACACACACACACACACACACACATACACATACACACACACAGTGGAGGAGAATGAAGTCCTTACAACACGTAAGTCCTTTTTCCAGCTCTCCCTCAGCAAATTTCCCAGTGGATCTGCACAGCCTCGGCTCATAGACATAGATTCTCTCTGGGAAGTGCCATTTTGGCTGATGGCAGGGGTCAATTTAGTCAATGCCCTTAACTTGTAAACATCAACAGGAGGTAAGAAAGGAGAGAAAACAGTGTTGAGGGTTAGGGGAGAAGATTGCTCTGCAGCACTACTGTATTCCACCAGTCAATAAAACACTGATTCACACAGAGACACAGATGTCAGACACACTTTATTTTGTGTGTGCATGCGTGTGTACATGTATGCGTCTATGTGCAAGTGTGCGTGTGCATGTGTGTGTGCTTCTTCCAAGTTGCCTCTGTGTGACCTCGTTTTACCATGTTTTACTTTTGATTTTATTTTTGATTTCACCTTTATTTAACCAGGTAGGCTAGTTGAGAACAAGTTCTCATTTACAACTGCGACCTGGCCAAGATTTTTTAGTTTTTTTTATTTGACCTTTATTTAACTTGGCAAGTCAGTTAAGAACAAATTCTTATTTTCAATGACGGCCTGGTAGGTTAACTGCCTGTTCAGGGGCAGAACGACAGATTTTTACCTTGTCAGCTCAGGGGTTTGAACTTGCAACCTTCCGGATAAAGCATAGCAGTGTGAACAGATAACAGCACAGAGTTACACATGGAATAAACAATAAACAAGTCAATAACACAGTAGAAAAAAAGGAAAAAAAAGAGTCTATATATACATTGTGTGCAAAAGGCATGAGGAGGTAGGCGAATAATGACAATTTAGCAGATTAACACTAGAGTGATAAATGATCAGCTGGTCATGTGCAGGTAGAGATACTGGTGTGCAAAAGAGCAGAAAAGTAAATAAATAAAAACATTATGGGGATGAGGTAGGTTAATTGGGTGGGCTATTTACCGATGGACTATGTACAGCTGCAGCGATCGGTTAGCTGCTCAGATAGCAGATGTTTGAAGTTGGTGAGGGAGATAAAAGTCTCCAACTTCAGCGATTTTTGCAATTCGTTCCAGTCACAGGCAGCAGAGAACTGGAAGGAAAGGCGGCCAAATGAGGTGTTGGCTTTAGGGATGATCAGTGAGATACACCTTCTGGAGCGTGTGCTACGGGTGGGTGTTGCCATTGTGACCAGTGAACTGAGATAAGGCGGAGCTTTACCGAGCATGGACTTGTAGATGACCTGGAGCCAGTGGGTCTGGCGACGAATATGTAGCGAGGGCCAGCCGACTAGAGCATACAGGTCGCAGTGGTGGGTGGTATAAGGTGCTTTAGTAACAAAACGGATGGCACTGTGATAAACTGCATCCAGTTTGCTGAGTAGAGTATTGGAAGCTATTTTGTAGATGACATCGCCGAATAGACAGTTAGGATAGACAGTTTTACTAGGGTAATTTTGGAGGCGTGAGTGAAGGAGGCTTTGTTGCGGAGTCTGGAAGAAGAGTTTACAGTCTAGCCAGACACCTAGGTACTTATAGATGTCCACATATTCTAGGTCGGAACCATCCAGGGTGGTGATGCTAGTCGGGCGGGCGGGTGCAGGCAGCGAACGGTTGAAAAGCATGCATTTGGTTTTACTAGCGTTTAAGAGCAGTTGGATGCCACGGAAGGAGTGTTGTATGGCATTGAAGCTCGTTTGGAGGTTAGATAGCACAGTGTCCAAGGAAGGGCCAAAAGTATACACAATGGTGTCGTCTGCGTAGAGGTGGATCAGGGAATCGCCCGCAGCAAGAGCAACATCATTGATATATACAGAGAAAAGAGTCTGCCCGAGAATTGAACCCTGTGGCACCCCCATAGAAACTGCCAGAGGACCGGACAACATGCCCTCCGATTTGACACACTGAACTCAAAGTAGTTGGTGAACCAGGCAAGGCAGTCATTAGAAAAACCGAGGCTACTGAGTCTGCCGATAAGAATATGGTGATTGACAGAGTCGAAAGCCTATGCCAGGTCGATGAAGACGGCTGCACAGCACGTGACCGGCTCGGAAACCGTACACCCATACACCCGAGTTTGGCCATTCAGTATCTCACTGTAATGTATATATCATCTATACAGATGCATTTGAACTCGGATGAAACAGAGAGAAAATAGCACACATACGCTCTGCGTTCATCTCTCGTTCACTCCCATGTCTATCCAACTCCCACCCAGCATTGATACGGCTTTGTACACAGATAACATAACCTGTATTGTGGTAATGTCAAAACTAGACGCTGTACTCGTACTGCACAGGCAAGGTAAGAGAGCACTGGGTTTGACTGGAACAGTCCCTGTTTCGTGTGTGTGTGTGTGTGTGTGTGTGTGTGTGTGTGTGTGTGTGTGTGTGTGTGTGTGTGTGTGTGTGTGTGTGCTGTATGTTCAATGTTTAATGGAAGTCGACAGTGTTTGAGGCTGCAGTGCAGAACGTGTCTGAGTTAGGGATGTTTCTCTGAATATCTGAGGCATTTCTCTTCTTTCGCTCACAACAGAAGAACCAGCAAGCAGTGTGTGTGTGTGTGTGTGTGTGTGTGTGTGTGTGTGTGTGTGTGTGTGTGTGTGTGTGTGTGTGTACTGTATGTTCAATGTTTAATGGAAGTCGACAGTGTTTGAGGCTGCAGTGCAGAACGTGTCTGAGTTAGGGATGTTTCTCTGAATATCTGAGGCATTTCTCTTCCTTCGCTCACAACAGAAGAACCAGCAAGCAGATTGTGTGTGTGTGTGTGTGTGTGTGTGTGTGTGTGTGTGTGTGTGTGTGAGAGAAAATCCAGCACATTCCAGCCCAACTGACCTTGATCTGCTACAACACCAAATTGAAAGCAGCCAGAAGACACACACACACACACACACACACACACACACACACACAGTCAGCCTGTTTCTATGACTGGTGTCTGAATCTCTACATCAGTGAGCAGCCCCGCAACAAAGATCAAAGAGCCGCTTTGAGTTCCGAGATCATTGCCGTGGATACAGTATCTTGTGGCCCTGGAGATTTGTTTTGTAGCTCTTCACCCCTCCACTAACAAACCAATATACTGTACACACCATCTGAAGCCTCTCTCCTCTCCTATTCTCTTCTCCTTGTTGTGCTCCCAAGGACACATGTATAAAATAAAGCATCTGTCAGTCAAGTACCTGATTTTTATTTTATGTTATGGGAGCTCAGTGTGTCATTTTAAATGTATGTATTTTTTATAAAGGTGAGTTAATGATGAGCATGTTTATGTAGAGGCGTGTGTGTGTTCGGTTCCTCGGGCGCTCTCTGATTGTGAGTTGGTCTCAGCGATAGCTAATAGCTAAGCAGGGAAGCAGATGATCAATGCGGTGAGGACCTTGGCCCTGTAACTACAGGCACTGTTTGATTTTTCCCTCCCCTGGCAATTTCCCTAGTGGATCTGCCCAGCCTTGGCTCATAGACATAGATTTTCTCTGGGAGGTGCCATTTTGTCTGATGGTAGGGGTCAATTTAGTCAATGCCCTTGACTACACAGTCACAGGAGGTTAAAAAAAGAAGAGGGAACACCCACACTCCCCCTCCCTATTCTACGTGTTGTTCACTCCTTTCTCTCTCTTGTTCTTCTTTTCTCTTGTTCTTCTTTTCCACACACACACATTGTCCTTATTAGCATAGGCATATTTAACCCACTTTACTACAGTAGCTTCTTGCTGAAAGGGCTGACATTTAAATGGAGCAGCCGAGCGATAACATTTACCTTCCGCTATGCTTAAATGTGTCTTAGACTGTGAATGAATGTTTGGTGTTAGCAGGATTGTTGTGTAGTAGTGTTTGTAAATGTGTGTGTGTGTGTTGCACTCAGTGTGGCATTTATCAGAGCCATAATTCTGCTTTCGAATGCTGGTCTTGCGGTCGAGACTAGGGTTGTATATTTTTGGAAACTTTCGAAGTTTACCTGTAAACTATCTGAATTTTGGCATCTTTCAAGTATTAGATTTTCTGTTAATTACCAAAATTACCGGTAGCTTTGCCACCCCTTGACGAGACGCGTCACATCCTGTGGAAAAGGAAATCCATCACCCTGATGCCGCGACCCAAGGGTCGCCACGACGACCAGGTGGGCAGGGACATCCCTGTCACACACTTCCCCACAGACAGCCAATCTCTGGTTTGATTGATAGATGGCGGCGGCGAATCAGGGACAGCTGCAGCCTGGCAGTTGAGTGTTGGGTGATTTATGGGCAAATAGGAAGAGTTTTTTTTCAGACCCGAGTATTTGGGTGGGTTTATTGTGCAGGAGGAGGGATTATGGAGAAACTGTAGACCTATAAGTGTCCTTCTAAAATATGTAAGTTTGAACCCTAGCTGGTTTGAGAGAGAGAGAGAGAGAGAGAGAGAGAGAGAGAGAGAGAGAGAGAGAGAGAGAGAGAGAGAGAGAGAGAGAGAGAGAGAGAGAGAGAGAGAGAGAGAGAGAGAGAGAGAGAGAGAGAGAGAGAGAGAGAGAGAGAGAGAGAGAGAGAGAGAGAGAGAGAGAGAGAGAGAGAGAGAGAGAGAGAGAGAGAGAGAGAGAGAGAGAGAGAGAGAGAGTCCACCTCGAAGAAAAAAATCTCTGACTCCTCTCCTTTCTCTCTCTAGTTCTCTTTCTCTCTCTGACTCGGACGGTGTTAATATTGAGTAGACTTATAGTTGGCTGCGTTTGTTGTGCAGCAATGATGAGGTAAAGGTAGACTAATTTCTCCCTCAATTCCCACTATCTTCCCCATCTCATTGTGCGTGTACATATTTTACTATACTTGTGAGTACCAGAAGTTTAGGGTGCGGTCTGGGCAGACACGGAGAGGGAATGAAGAGACAGAAGAACGTGCAATCAAGAGGGATAGAGAGCAGTTGCTTCGTGAGGTATCTCTATCTGAAATACATGATCTAAGTGATTGATAGTTGGTATTCAGCAGTCATAAAAGTAGGCCTTATTTACTTTGAAGAACTACTAAATAGTGATTAATTTGCAGCAGCTTTATAGAGATGATGAATTGGAATGAAATAATAAAGTCATCAAATAAAGCAAATGTAATATACACAACTGAAATATTGTATTAAAGTAATGTGAATAAATTATGGATAATAAGTGATAAACAGTAATGGCTGGTCACTACCATCATGGGACTTTTATTAATTGTTTTATTCTGTGTTGTTACAGCATTCAACCCACATAATGCATAGTTCATTTAATTTAATGTTTAATGTTTAATTATTTAACATCGGAAGAATCCCGGAACATATTCCAGTCTGTGCTAGCAAAACAGTCCTGTAGTTAAGCATCTGCTTCATCTGACCACTTTTTTTATAGACCGAGTCACTGGTGCTTCCTGCTTTAATTTTTGCTTGTAAGCAGGAATCAGGAGGATAGAATTGTGGTCAGATTTACCAAATGGAGGGCGAGGGAGGGCGTTGTACGCGTCTGTGTGTGTGGAGTACATGTGATCTAGATTTTTTTCCCCTCTGGTTGCACATTTAACATGTTGATAGAAATGAGGTAGAACTGATTTTAAGTTCCCCTGCATTAAAGTCTCCAGCCACTAGGAGCGCCGCCTCTGACTGAGTGCGGTCTTAGTGCCAGCATCCATTTGTGGTGGTAAATAAACAGCCACAAAAAGTATAGCTCTCTTGGCAAATAGTGTGGTCTGCAGTTTATCAAAAGATACTCTACTTCAGACGTGCAAAATCTTGAGACTTCCTTAGATTTCGTGCACCAGCTGTTGTTTACAAATATGCACAGACCGCCCCCCTGGTCTTACCGGAGTGTGCTGCTCTAGCTAGCCGGTGCAGCGTACATCCCGCTAGCTGAATATCCATGTCATCATTCAGCCACGATTCCGTGAAACATAAGATGTTACAGTTTTTGATGTTCCGTTGGTAGGATATATACGTGATCGTACCTCGTCTAATTTATTGTCCAATGATTGCACGTTGGCGAGTAATATTGACGGTAAACGGCAGCTTTCCCACTCGCCTTCTGCGGATCCCTACGAGGCAGCACGCTCTGTGTGGGATGTTAACTGGGATGTTGGCCTTGCTGGGCGTTCAAAATATGTCGCTAAGTGATCGCTGTCCTGATATCCGGAAGCTCTTTTTTTGCCGTAAGATACGGTGGCAGAAACATTATGTACAAAATGGGTTACAAATAACGTGGGAAAAAAACACATAATACCACAATTGGTTGGGCGCCCGTAAAACTGCTGCCATTTCTTCCGGCGCCAATACTAAACAGATGCACGTACACGCCGAGTTTATCTTTGCATGTTGGTTGTGTTTTCCTCCCGGCTGACTGGACTTTTCTCAAGGCTGTTTGTGAAGTCACAGTTTTCATTTTAGAAACCCTGTTTGATCTCTTGTTCTGTCTGACTCTCTCTTGTCCTCTCATCTTTGATTGGTCAGATCTCTCTGCTGGTGCATGCCCTTTGACCTGGTTCCCAAAGGAACACTTACCGAGGTGGCAGACATACTTGACAAAAACTCACTCCATCAATTTTCCCCTCCTCATCACCTCCTTTAAAGTGTCTCAGCGAGCAGACACAGAGCAGACTGGCTGACCTGCTGTGCTGTCATCTGATCCATACATGTGTGTGTGTTTGTTTGCACATTTTTGCATGCGTGCATGTGTGCTCCTGTCAGATATACAAAATAAGTACCTTACTGTGATTGTTTTCAATTACAACGGTCAAAATTCAAAAGGCACTCGCACATTTGAGCTATCTTTGTTGCCAGGTGCATTGTAACAGTTGTATCAATTGAATAGCATGAGAGAAAAGAGGAACCTGCACGCTGCTCTTGCTAGAATCACTGTTCTTTGTTAAGCTTTATGTATCGGCCTCAAGGCCTCCGTTAGAGCTCTTTTGAATTAAAATGGTGAAAAATAAACTAAAATAGCTTCTTAGCAAAGGGCAAATTCTCAAGCAAGAATTTTGCTAGGACTGTCTGGGAGTGGTCTCAGTGTGGAGGGGAAAAGTTCAAACTAGCAGTTATTGACAGAGGTTTGGTACTCTCTTATTGGTCCATTGAGTAATGTACCACATAGGGATGTCACCATGGAAGGCCATTACTCCTTCCTACCAAAATGAGCTGAAATTTCAGGTGGTATTTTCAAACAGCTCTTACACTAAAAGGGCACTATCATACTGTTCACAATTTCACAGTATTATTCCATCCTCACAGTGTGTAAATATATATTAAAAACACAGGGAAAGCATGTTTTTGACTGCACTGGGCCTTTAAGTAATTAACATCCCATCATGCTTAGGGTCATGTATAAAAATACCACGTTGCCCATTATGTTGGCTAGAAGAAGAGATCTCAGTGACTATGAAAGAGGGGTCTCAAAGGAGCATAGGGGTTTAATTAAAGTGTGTGTGTGAGTCTCAAAGGAGTGGAGTGGAGTGGAGAGAAGAGGAGTGGAGAGGAGAGGAGTGGAGAGGCTAAAAAGAGGAGAGGAGAGGCTGAAAAGAGGAGGAGAGGATTGGAGAGGAGAGGCTGAAAAGAGGAGGAGAGGAGTGGAGATGAGGGTCTGAAAAGATGAGGAGAGGAGTGGAGATGCTGAAAAGAGGAGGAGTGGAGAGGAGTGGAGAGTCTGAAAAGAAGAGGAGAGGAGAGGAGAGGCTGAAAAGAGGAGGAGAAGAGTGGAGGGGAGATGCCGAAAAGAGGAGGAGAGCAGTGGAGTGGAGATGCTGAAAAGAGGAGGAGAGGAGTGGAGATGCTGAAAAGAGGAGGAGAGGATTGGAGAGGAGAGGCTGAAAAGAGGAGGAGAGGATTGGAGAGGAGAGGCTGAAAAGAGGAGGAGAGTAGTGGAGTGGAGATGCTGAAAAGAGGAGGAAAGGAGTGGAGAGGAGAGGCTGAAAAGAGGAGAGGAGAGGCTGAAAAGATGAGGAGAGGATTGGAGAGGAGAGGCTGAAAAGAAGAGGAGAGGAGTGGAGAGGAGAGGCTGAAAAGAGGAGGCGAAGAGTGGAGGGGAGATGCCGAAAAGAGGAGGAGAGATGCTGAAAAGAGGAGGAGAGGAGTGGAGATGAGGAGGAGAGGAGTGGAGATGCTGAAAAGAGGAGGAGAGGATTGGAGAGGAGAGGCTGAAAAGAGGAGGAGAGGATTGGAGAGGAGAGGCTGAAAAGAGGAGGAGAGGAGTGGAGATGAGGGTCTGAAAAGATGAGGAGAGGAGAGGAGATGCTGAAAAGAGGAGGAGAGTAGTGGAGTGGAGATGCTGAAAAGAGGAGGAAAGGAGTGGAGAGGAGAGGCTGAAAAGAGGAGAGGAGAGGAGAGGCTGAAAAGATGAGGAGAGGATTGGAGAGGAGAGGCTGAAAAGAGGAGGAGAGGATTGGAGAGGAGAGGCTGAAAAGAGGAGGAGAGGAGTGGAGAGGAGAGGCTGAAAAGAGGAGGAGTGGAGATGAGAGTCTGAAAAGATGAGGAGAGGATAAGAGAGGAGAGGCTGAAAATAGGAGGAGAGGAGGAGTGGAAAGGAGAGGCTGAAAAGAGGAGGAGAGGAGGAGAGGAGTGGAGTGGAGAGGAGAGGCTGAAAAGAGGAGGAGAGGAGAGGAGTGGAGTGGAGAGGAGAGGCTGAAAAGAGGAGGAGAGGAGTGGAGAGGAGTGGCTGAAAAGAGGAGGAGAGGAGAAGAGGAGTGGAGTGGAGAGGCTGAAAAGAGGAGGAGAGGAGAAGAGGAGAGGAGTGGAGAGGAGAGGCTGAAAAGAGGAGGAGAGGAGTGGAGAGAAACACAGTGATGCAGATCTGCAGTAACAATAGAACAACAGTATGACAACTTCTCTGAATCTCTCAGAACTCCTGGCCTAATATTGAAGCCCACAGAGTATCACTGTCACCTGTGTGTTAGCGCGTGTGTGTGGTCATATTTCCCCCCGGATTTGGGCTACTTTCTTTCTTCCACTGACTTTTTCTCAACTTCTTAATAACTAAAGTATATTCCACATACCGTATAAGGAGTGTGTGTAGACCAGTGTATACGGAGTGTGTGTAGACCAGTGTATACGGAGTGTGTGTAGACTATAGTGTATAAGGAGTGTGTTTAGACTGTAGTGTATAAGGAGTGTGTGTGTGTAGACTGTAGTGGATAAAGTGTGTGTGTGTAGACTGTAGTGGATAAAGTGTGTGTGTGTGTAGACTGTAGTGGATAAAGTGTGTGTGTAGACCGTAGTGGATAAGTGTGTGTGTAGACTGTAGTGGATAAAGTGTGTGTGTGTGTAGACTGTAGTGTATAAGGAGTGTGTGTGTAGACTGTAGTGTATAAAGTGTGTGTGTGTGTAGACTGCAGTGGATAAAGTGTGTGTGTGTGTGTGTGTGTGTGTGTAGACTGTAGTGGATAAAGTGTGTGTGTGTGTAGACTGTAGTGTATAAAGTGTGTGTGTGTAGACTGTAGTGGATAAAGTGTGTGTGTGTGTGTAGACTGTAGTGGATAAAGTGTGTGTGTGTAGACTAGTGGATAAAGTGTGTGTGTGTAGACTGTAGTGAATAAAGTGTGTGTGTGTAGACTGTAGTGGATAAAGTGTGTGTGTGTAGACTAGTGGATAAAGTGTGTGTGTGTAGACTGTAGTGAATAAAGTGTGTGTGTGTAGACTGTAGTGGATAAAGTGTGTGTGTGTGTAGACTGTAGTGTATAAGGAGTGTGTGTGTAGACTGTAGTGTATAAAGTGTGTGTGTGTAGACTGTAGTGGATAAAGTGTGTGTGTGTGTGTAGACTGTAGTGGATAAAGTGTGTGTGTGTAGACTGTAGTGTATAAAGTGTGTGTGTGTAGACTGTAGTGGATAAAGTGTGTGTGTGTGTGTAGACTGTAGTGGATAAAGTGTGTGTGTGTAGACTAGTGGATAAAGTGTGTGTGTGTAGACTGTAGTGAATAAAGTGTGTGTGTGTAGACTGTAGTGGATAAAGTGTGTGTGTGTAGACTAGTGGATAAAGTGTGTGTGTGTAGACTGTAGTGAATAAAGTGTGTGTGTGTAGACTGTAGTGGATAAAGTGTGTGTGTGTGCGCACGTACAGTATACAGTATGTGGTTCTGAGACAGAATACTGTATCTAACATGTATTTTCTCTTTCTCTTTCATGTCTTCTTTGCTCCCCGTTCGTTGACGCTGCACAGGTAAGTCTTGACTTTATAAAACACCTCTAGCACCTTAAGAAATACTTCAACTCAATGTTCAGCACTCAACACACTACACTATGCATCCATCCAGTCAGCTGCAGGAAGGGCCGTCCAAACATGTTCTGAATCTAGATCTGTTAATAATGAGGTCATGGTTCCAGGCTAGTGCTCTGCTTCACGCTCCTGCATCCTAAGAATAACGAGCTACTTAGCCTTCCTGTAAATATGGAACAGGCCGTCTCCTCTCCGGGAGGACAAGGCTCGGCTGAAGAATGGGTTTCCATGTGGTCCCACAAGTTATCATAGAGAGTGACCACACCTTCCTTTAATTTATAGACGAACAAGGAGAGGGGGCCAGAGAGAGGGAGAGTAGTCAGAGAAAGACTAGGATGACTGCTTCATTGCCCAAACTTTTAAATAATGAAGTCAAATAATTATTTCAGGATACAAACATTTGTCAGTGAGGGTATGAACGAAACATTGGGCAAACAATTGGACAACAATGGACAAAATCAAAATCTCTCCTTCCCTCCCTTGTCTCATTATCTTCCCTTTATCTTTCCCCCTCTATCTGTGTCCCCTCTCTCCGCCTATCTCTTTCTCTTACTTCCTCTCTCCCGACTCTCTCTACCCCCCCCGTCTCTCTGTGTCCTCTCTCGTTCCCTCCTGCCCTCTCCTTTCCGAGAGGAGGGTAATGGAATTTGACTGCATGTCTAGAAAGCCCAGTGTTAGAGCAGGATTTACTACTAATAGGCAAGGACAGTGTGACCTAAGCTGTGTGTGTGTGTGTGTGTGTGTGTTTGTGTGTGTGTCAGAGTACAAGGAAGTGTGTGTGTGCCCACTTAGACAAAGACAGCTAAGTGCTTTGGACAAGACCTGTAATAAATAGTATCAATTATACATGACACAAAACCCTCACCCTCACTCCGGCCTTTACACGTGCATGGGTGCTTACCCCCCCCCCACCCACACACACACACACAGATTAGCACCAACGTTATTTGGACCTTTATGGCTACATCCTCTCTGTTGAGTCTTCTGGGAGCTAATTGGGTACAAAGTTATTATTGTGATATTTTCCTCTGCCTTTCACACACTACGCTACGCACACGCGTACACACACACTCGGTGCTCTAATTTACTCAGTGAGTTTACACGGCGACCCAGAAAACCAATCAGGTTGTTGATGACAGTATTATTTTTCTGTTGCTTTGTCTTTGTCTCTCTGAGAGTAACCTAGACCACATTCCTTAAAGTGTTGCTTAAATCCCCTGTGTAAGGACTGTCACATGGAATATATTATTATAAGGATAGGAAACAGCTCTAGTTTATTGGGACACATCCACATTGGTGCTTTAGGGGTTCTCCATTAGGTGCTTTCCATAGGATGTCAATTAACTATTAACTATTAACTAACTATTAACTAACACTATTGAACAAGCAGAGAGCACGGTTAGAACAAGCAGAGAACACGCTTAGAACAAGCAGAGAGCACAGTTAGAACAAGCAGAGAGCACGGTTAGAACAAGCAGAGAGCACAGTTAGAACAAGCAGAGAGCACGGTTAGAACAAGCAGAGAGCACGGTTAGAACAAGCAGAGAGCACGGTTAGAACAAGCAGAGAGCACGGTTAGAACAAGCAGAGAGCACGGTTAGAACAAGCAGAGAGCGCTGTTAGAACAAGCAGAGAGCGCGGTTAGAACAAGCAGAGAGCGCGGTTAGAACAAGCAGAGAGCACGGTTAGAACAAGCAGAGAGCACGGTTAGAACAAGCAGAGAGCACGGTTAGAACAAGCAGAGAGCACGGTTAGAACAAGCAGAGAGCACGGTTAGAACAAGCAGAGAGCACAGTTAGAACAAGCAGAGAGCACAGTTAGAACAAGCAGAGAGCACAGTTAGAACAAGCAGAGAGCACAGTTAGAACAAGCAGAGAAAGCTGTTAGAACAAGCAGAGAGCACGGTTAGAACAAGCAGAGAGCACAGTTAGAACAAGCAGAAAGCACAGTTAGAACAAGCAGAGAGCACGGTTAGAACAAGCAGAGAAAGCTGTTAGAACAAGCAGAGAGCACGGTTAGAGCAAGCAGAGAGCACAGTTAGAACAAGCAGAGAGCACAGTTAGAACAAGCAGAGAGCACAGTTAGAACAAGCAGAGAGCACGGTTAGAACAAGCAGAGAGCACAGTTAGAACAAGCAGAGAAAGCTGTTAGAACAAGCAGAGAGCACGGTTAGAACAAGCAGAGAGCACAGTTAGAACAAGCAGAAAGCACAGTTAGAACAAGCAGAGAGCACGGTTAGAACAAGCAGAGAAAGCTGTTAGAACAAGCAGAGAGCACGGTTAGAGCAAGCAGAGAGCACAGTTAGAACAAGCAGAGAGCACAGTTAGAACAAGCAGAGAGCACGGTTAGAACAAGCAGAGAGCACAGTTAGAACAAGCAGAGAGCACGGTTAGAACAAGCAGAGAGCACGGTTAGAACAAGCAGAGAGCACGGTTAGAACAAGCAGAGAGCACGGTTAGAACAAGCAGAGAGCACGGTTAGAACAAGCAGAGAGCACGGTTAGAACAAGCAGAGAAAGCTGTTATAACAAGCAGAGAGCACAGTTAGAACAAGCAGAGAGCACGGTTAGAACAAGCAGAGAAAGCTGTTAGAACAAGCAGAGAAAGCTGTTATAACAAGCAGAGAGCACAGTTAGAACAAGCAGAGAGCACGGTTAGAACAAGCAGAGGGCACAGTTAGAACAAGCAGAGAGCACGGTTAGAACAAGCAGAAAGCACAGTTAGAACAAGCAGAGAGCACGGTTAAAACAAGCAGAGAAAGCTGTTAGAACAAGCAGAGAGCACGGTTAGAGCAAGCAGAGAGCACAGTTAGAACAAGCAGAGAGCACGGTTAGAACAAGCAGAGAGCACAGTTAGAACAAGCAGAGAGCACGGTTAGAACAAGCAGAGAGCACGGTTAGAACAAGCAGAGAGCACGGTTAGAACAAGCAGAGAGCACGGTTAGAACAAGCAGAGAGCACGGTTAGAACAAGCAGAGAGCACGGTTAGAACAAGCAGAGAGCACGGTTAGAACAAGCAGAGAGCACGGTTAGAACAAGCAGAGAGCACGGTTAGAACAAGCAGAGAGCACGGTTAGAACAAGCAGAGAGCACGGTTAGAACAAGCAGAGAGCACGGTTAGAACAAGCAGAGAGCACGGTTAGAACAAGCAGAGAGCACGGTTAGAACAAGCAGAGAGCACGGTTAGAACAAGCTGAGAGCACGGTTAGAGCAAGCAGAGAGCACGGTTAGAACAAGCTGAGAGCACGGTTAGAACACAGGGTCATGTTATTTAAGCCTCAGCTATAGATTCTCTCTTTCCTCTCTACTCCTATTCTCTTCTCTTCCCCTCTGCTTGTGGAGTCCCTCATTGCTCCACATTGCAGACGCTGTGTGCTTCACTACAGAGACTAAGATGTTATTTCTGATTGGCTCTGTCATTTTTTTATTTTTTATTTCTCCTTTATTTAACCGGGTAGGCCAGTTGAGAACAAGTTCTCATTTACAACTGCGACCTGGCCAAGATAAAGCGAAGCAGTGCGACACAAACAACCACACAGAGTTACACATGGAATAAACAAACATATAGTCAATAAAACAATAGGAAAAAACTATATACAGTGAGTTCAATTGAGGTAAGATAATAAATAGGTCGTAGTGGCGAAGTAATTACAATTTAGCAATGGCGTGAAAGATGTGCAGAAGATGAATGTGCAAGTAGAGATACTGGGGTGCAAAGGAGCAAAAATAAATAAATAACAATATGGGGATGAGGTAGTTGGATGGGCTGTTTACAGATGGGCTATGTACAGATGCAGTGATCTGTGAGCTGCTCTGACAGCTGATGCTTGAAGTTAGTGAGGGAGATATGAGTCTCCAGCTTCAGTGATCAGTGATTTTTGCAATTCGTTCCAGTCATTGGCAGCAGAGAATTGGAAGGAAAGGTGGCCAAAGGAGGAATAGGTTTTGGGGGTGACCAGTAAAATATACCTGCTGGAGCTCGTGCTACAGGTGGGTGCTGTGATGGTGACCAGTGAGCTGAGATAAGGCAGAGCTTTATCGAGCAAAGACTTATAGATGACCTGGAGCTTGTGGGTTTGGCGAGGAATATGAAGCTCAGGCCAGCCAACGAGAGCATAGAGGTTGCAGTGGTGGGTAGTATATGGGGCTTTGGTGACAAAACGGATGGCACTGCATCCAATTTGCTGAGTAGTGTTGGAGGCTATTTTATAAATGACATCTCTGAAGTCAAGGATTGGTGGGATAGTCAGTTTTACGAGGGTATGTTTGGCAGAATGAGTGGAGGATGCTTAGTTTTGAAAATAGGAAGCCGATTCTGGATTTGATTTTGGATTGGAGATGCTTAATGTGAGTCAGAACCTTCCAGAGTAGTGATGCTGGACGGGCGGTCAGGTGTGGGCAGCGATCGGTTGAAGAGCATGCATTTAGTTTTACTTGCGTTTAAGAGCATTTGGAGGCCACGGAAGGAGAGTTGTAATGGCATTGACGCTCGTCCGGAGGATAGTTAACACAGCGTCCGAAGAAGGGCCAGAAGTGTACAGAATGTGTCGTCTGCGTAGAGGCATTAGAGGATCTATCACAGGCTGTTAAGATCAGCCAAGTTGGGTGTTATGATATCGTCCTATGCACACAGAGCAAGGCAGAGTAGAGCAGAACACACACACCTATACTATTGAACTCTGTACACGTCTACCTCGTTCTCTCTCTTCTCTCAGACACACATGCACACGCACACACTTAAACACAATCACTTAACACAATCCCACCAAGACTTCCGGTGAGAAGCAGTATGCAACTGGGTCTGTTTATACTGATCCTCCGTGGAACAACAAGCACACTGACCTTTCAGTTCTCTTCTCTCTGCTGGAGACACCTCATGGTGAGTCGGTGTGTGTGTGTGTGTCTGTATGTCAGGGCTACTGAAACCGTGTGTATGTTTCCCTTCATGGTGTGTGTGTGTGTGTGTGTGTGTGTGTGTGTGTGTGTGTGTGTGTGTGTGTGTGTGTGTGTGTGTGTGTGTGTGTGTGTGTGTGTGTGTGTGTGTGTGTGTGTGTGTGTGTGTGTCTATCTTGAAGCAGTGTTTAATGTGTGTGTGTGTATTATAAGTATATAGCTGTTTGTATTACATCTGTTTGTGTGTTTGCCGTGTATGTGTGTTTCTAGTCGGGGTGGAGCGGAGAGACATACTCTAATCCCTCTCCATTGTGTTAGTGCACGAAGCGCTATCTCTTGTTATCAGCCCCCCTCCCTCCCTCCGCACGCCGCCCCCTCCACCACAACTAAACGCAAACACAACACTTAACCGGCTTAACTTGTAAGACTCTCCGCTTGTACCGGGTGGGAGGCGGGAACGAGGGATGGAGAGAGGGACTGAAGGGATGTAGGGAAGGAAGGATGGGGAGAGGGACAGAGGAATACCGTGAAGGAAGGACAGATGGCGAGAGGGACAGAGGGATTAAATTAATTGAATTAAAGAATTAGAGGGATGGGGCCTCCCGAGTGGCGCAGTGGTCTAAGGCACTGCATCGCAGTGCTAGCTGTGCCTACTAGAGATTCTGGGTTCAAGTCCAGGCTTTGTCTGGGAGAGCCAAAGGAGCGGTGCACAATTGGCCCAGCGTTGTCCTGGTTCGGGGAGGGTCTGGCCGGCAGGGATGTCCTTGTCCCTTCGTTCACTAGCAACTCCTGTGGCGGGCCGGGCGTAGTGCACGCTGACACGGTCGCCAGGTGTATAGTGTTTCCTCCGCTTCTGGGTTAAGTGGGCATTGTGTCAAGAAGCATTGCGGCTTGGTTGGGTTGTGTTTCGGGGGACACGCGGCTCTTGACCTTCGCCTTTCCCGAGTCCGTACAGGAGTTGCAGCGATGGGACAAGACTGTAACTACAAATTGGATAGGACAACATTGGGGAGAAAAACGGGTCAAAATAAAAATATATATTTTGAGGGAGGGAGGAATATCGTGAGAGGGCAAAGAGAGATGCATGGAGGAATGGAGGGATGAAAGGATGCAGCCTGGTCCACACTGTGTGCTGTATTGTCCTCTATTCTAGACTAGGGTTTGGTGTTATGTTGATAAGCAGGAGGGAGCTAATTTAGCCCCTGCATGGGGTTTCCTTGGCTGTTGATAATTTGAGTAATTCCCTTCATACCCCTGTTCCTTATCTCTGATCATTTGCGAGATTTCAACGCCTACTGATCATGGCCAGGGTCAGTTTTAGCTTAATGTTTAGCCTCTCTCTCTCTCCCTCCCTCTCTCCCACTCTCTCTCCCCTCTCTCTCTCTCTCTTTCTCTCTCTCTCTCTCTCTCTCTCTCTCTCTCTCTCTCTCTCTCTCTCTCTCTCTCTCTCTCTCTCTCTCTCTCTCTCTCTCTCTCTCTCTCTCTCTCTCTCTCTCTCTCTCTCTCTCTCTCTCTCTGTCTCTCTGTCTCTCTGTCTCTCTCTCTCTCTCTACCTGTCTCTGTCTGTCACTCTCTCACCCCCCTCTCTCTCTTTCTCTCTCATTCTCTCTCTTTCCTTCAATAATAACAAACGCCAACATGTGTTTTGACTTTTGAACCATACACAAACATTATTACATTTATGTAAAGTAAATTCAGAATGTTTGTACTTATATCAAGAACACTTAGCTCTGAGTATAAGCAAGTGCAAGCAAGCTGCGACGAGGTTGGTCTATTGGTTCAGCACTTTCAAGATGGACACCGACAGAAATCCAGATAGATTCAGATGGAGAGAGAGAGAGACGCAGTTTAGCCCACCAGACAGAGAGAGAGACACTTTGAAGTATTTTAAGAGGCCTATCTGGTCTGAAAAGGAAGGAAAATACAATCATGAGGGTCCACTTTTATAGACAATATACCGACACATAGACGGCGCATTCCGCAAACAAAACAACTCTCGCAACATCAACTGGAATTACACGGGTCTATAACTGAACTTTCGCTCTCTCTCTGAGACAGTGTTGTTAGTGTCTGATAGTTTCCGTTTAGTGTCTGAGTTTATAGTGTTTCTAATGTTTCTAGTGTCTCTCTGTCTGTCTCCCCTGACTGCTCTGAACTGCTCCAAGGTTGTCTGTGTTTTTGGGGGAGCCCGCTGTTGTCTTTGAAGATGCAGAGACGACACATAACACTGTTTTGACAACACCGTTTGTGTGTGTGTGCCGAAAGTGTTTTGTTGCGTGCAAAGAGCTCCTGACGAAAGCGTTGATCAATCAACAACTGCTGTTTTGCCTCTCAGGGTGACGGCACAAGCCCAGATGGCATCACACTGGAGGCACACACATACACACACACACACAGAAAATAACAATCGGTTGCCACCATGATTCCCTGCGATATTGACTTGATTCTACTGTCATCACACCTGTCCTCCCCTCACTCGCCCTTCACTTCCACCAACCTAATTACTATATCCCACCTTTCTCAACACCACCTCTGTAACTATCACTCTCCTCAACCCCGCCACCGCACACACACACGCGCACGCACGCACACACACAAACACACACGCACACACACACACACGCACACACGCACACACACACACAAAAGTGAGCTCAAAGTGCCGAAGCCCCTCCAGAATTACACACAACTGGATGAAAGATGGAGAAAAAAAAATAATCCAATCATTGCCCTGTTGGTAATATTAGCATTTTGATTACAATTCCAGTCAGGTTTGATGATGATGAAGTCGATTATGATGATCCTAACTGTTGTGATGATGATTGTGCTGCTGATTTACTCTGCTTATTGACGTAGTGGGATCTCAGTTGAACATCTCTCATTGGGCTCTCTGTATTCTGGTCATTCTCCTGTCATTAACCAGACGTAGCAGTTGTGTAACTCTGACTAGGGATGCTATGACACAAATCTAAATGAGAGAGAGGGGCGTGACGAGAGAGTGTGACAAGAAAAAAAATATGAAAAGGGTGTGTGTGTATTGAAGCAGGAGTGAATGAAATGACTATTAGCTGTTCGTTATTGCGCTGGCAGTGCGATATCTCAGACAAATCACGCATTCACACACGTGGTTGGTGGTACACACACTCACACACGCACTCACACACAGCCTCAGAGAGAGAGAGAGAGAGAGAGAGAGAGAGAGAGAGAGAGAGAGAGAGAGAGAGAGAGAGAGAGAGAGAGAGAGAGAGAGAGAGAGAGAGAGAGAGAGAGAGAGAGAGAGAGAGAGAGAGAGAGAGAGAGAGAGAGAGAGAGAGAGAGAGAGAGAGAGAGAGAGAGAGAGAGAGAGAGAGAGAGAGAGAGAGAGAGAGAGGGGTTTCCCTCTAGGTTACAGAGAGCTGGTAGTCCCATCCACCAAACTAACAGGTGTGAAATACGGAAGAGACTCAGGGGTTTGCTTATTTGGTATAGAGCAGATGTAACCCACTCTATTAAATGAGTCAAAACAGGAACATTTTACATCTGGCTAGAAATATGGACATCTTATATACATCTAACTACTGCATGTCCCCCCAGAGAATCCTCATACTTTAACACTCCCCATACTTCTCCATCCTAGAGGGGGATATCAACCATTTCCAGGCCCAGGGACGTGTACTAGTCTGTGGCGACCTAAATGCCAGAACTGGACAAGAACCTGACGCTCTTAGCACACAGGGGAACAACCACCTACATGGAGTTGACAGCATTCCCTCCCAAATATGCCCCCCTAGACACAACTATGACAAAACAACCAACAAAACTGGGTCACAACTCGTGCAGCTCTGTCACATGCTGGGTCTGTACATAGTCAATGGTAGACTTCAAGGGGAATCCTATGGTAGGTACACCTACAGATCATCCCTTGGCAGTAGTACTGTAGATTACTTTATCACGGACCTCAACCCAGAGTCTCTCAGAGCGTTCACAGTTAGCACACTGACACCCCTATCAGATCCCAGCAACATCACAGTCTACTTGAACAGAGCAATACTCAATCATGAGGCATCCAAAGCCAAAGGAACTGTATAATATTATGAAACGCTATAGATGGAAGGAAAGTAGAAACCTACCAAAAAAACAATTAGGCAACAACAAATGAAATCCCTTTTAGCCAACTTCCTGGACAAAACGTTTCACTGTAATAGTAAAGGTGTAAACTTGGCAGTAGAAAACATAAACAGTATATTTGAACTTGTGGGGAAAAGAGGAGGAGGAAGGGAAGTGCTGGTAAGGTACACAATAGTAGATTTAGGTCGGCAGAAGGTGCTCTTTGGTAAAAGGGGTGAATTGGTTATCAAAAAGAAAGGAGGACCAAGGGACTCTTCATATAATTAATTAAAATTCCTTTATTTGTATGGCCTGTTCAATAGAAACAAAGTTTAAAAAATCTGACGCGTTTCGTCTGCACTCCCTGACGAAGGCCAATGCATCCGAAACGCGTCAGATTTTTTAAAACGTTGTGCCTTGGTCCTCCTTTCTTTTTGATAGTATATTAGAAAATGTCAAGCAGACAACCGAAGACAATGAACAACAATGACCAATGGTTTGATGCAAAAACATACGAAAGAAATTGAGAAACCTATCCAACCAAAAACATAGAGACCCAGAAAACCTGAGCCTGAGCCTACGCCTTCGCTATGGTGAATCACTAAAACAATACAGAAATACAGTACGGAAAAAGAAAGAACAGCACGTCAGAAATCCGCTCAATGTAATTGAAGAATCCATAGAATCTAACCACTTCTGGGAAATACTCAGGGGCGATTTTAACATGTAAATCTTGGTGGAGCAAACAAACAAAAAGTGATGCATGCCAGCAAAGCCACAACACAACACTAAACGATACATGAATTGCACTATAACCGTGACAAATGGTGCCCACAAACTGTTAGGGCTACATAAAGCTCTCCCGACAGCAGAGCTTTCCTTTCAGGACCATGGAGTGAATCCTTACCTCTGCTACACCTGGCTATCAGCTGAGCGTCATCTAGGTAAGTCGATAAGAACCTCATTCTCCTTCAGTAATAACAAATGTGTTTTTGACTTTTGAACCATACACAAACATTATTACATTTATGTTCAGTAAATTCATCCTGTTTGTACTTATGTCAAGAACACTTAGCTCTGAGTATAAGCAAGTTCACGAGGGTCCACTTTGTTTTATAGACAATGTACCGGCGCATTCTGCGAACCAAACAACTCTCGCAATATCAACTGGAATTACATGGGTCTGTTACTGAACTTTCTGTTGAAAACAAAAGGCATAGGATGGGAAAGAAGTGATGGATAGATGGACATATCATTTGGACCCGTCCGTCAGTTCCCCATTTATAATAATAATAGTCTATAATAATAGTCTACTTTCCTAAAAGTCTCCAACACACAGGTTCCGCGCTTGAGGTGCGACGACACTGTGATTGATAGTGTTTACATTGTATACGTCTCTGGAACAGATTCCCATTCGCCTCCAACTGAGCTCACCATATTGCCCCAGCTGACAGCTGTCACGACGTTACAGTGGCTGCCACCAACACCGTATAGAGACAACAGCTATGCTCTCCCTGGACCCCGGGGAGAATGCTCTGACGCGAGGACCGGAGTTGGTGGGAAAAGTACCAGTGCCCTCGCTTGTAAATACTTCACCGCGTATGCATCCTCAAATCTCCTCTGCCACAGACGGCTATGAGAGTGAAATGGGAACACATTTTGAAAAAATAAGCCAAATGCTGATACATTTGAGCTGGTAGTTGAGTGTTTGGCATATAGCCGGTGTCTTACTAGAGGTGTGTTTGAGGGAAAAGCCTGGGTAATGATAGTAGATCATAGCTTTTGGATGTGACCAATGCAATAATCAGTATGGATCTAAAAAATAGCATAAGGTAGAAAACAAAAGCACATGAGAAATAAAAAATGAGGCAAACACGAGAAAGGGAGAAGTTATATACAGGGTCAGTTCCAATACCATATTTACAATCTGCAGGGATACTGGAGTGACAGAGGTAGATATGTACAGAGGTAAGATTACTAGGGATCAGGATATATGACAAACAGAGTAGCAGCAGCGTAAATGAAGATTGTATGTGAGTGTATGTGCATGCTATGTGTGTGTTGAGAGTGTCAGTGTGGGCACATCTGTGGAGTCCTGTGAGTGTGCGTAGAGACAGTGCAAAGGGTCAATGGAGATAGCCCTTGTAGCCATTTTGTTAGCAATTTAGAAGTCTTATGGCTTGGGGATGGAAGCTGTACAGGAGCCTGTTGGCGTCAGACTTGATGTACCGGTTGCCATGCTGAAGCAGAGAGAACGGTCTATGTTTTGGGTGGCTGGAGCCTTTAGCGATTTTCCAGGCTTTCCTGTCACACACCGCCTGATATAGAGGTCCTTGATGGCAGTTTATTGATCACATTTTATTGGTCACATACACAGATTTGCAGATGTTATCACAGGTGCAGTTAAACGCTTGTTTCCAGCTCCAACAGTGCAGTAATACCTAGCAATAGAAACACGAATCAATACGCATATAATCCAGAAAGATAAGGAAATTAAGAAATATCAGAACGAGCAATGTCAGAGACCGGAATATAAATATACACTATATACATATAATGTGTATAAATATCTAAACATGTGTAAAGGCAGTATGGACAGTATATGAATAGAAAAGGGCGTGTTACACATTGAGTTTTGCAAAACGTGAGAAACACCTGCTCTTTCCATGACATAGACTGACCAGGTGAATCCAGGTAAAAGCTATGATCCCTTATTGATGTCACTTGTCAAATCCACTTCAATCAGTGTAGATGAAGGGGGGGGGGGGACAGGTTAAATAATGATTTTTAAGCCTGGAGACAATTGAGACATGGATTGTGTGTGTATGCCATTCAGAGGATGAATGGGCAAGAAGAAATATTTAAGTGCCTTTGAACGAGGTATGGTAAAGAAATGCCAGTTGCACTGGTTTGAGTCTGTCAAGAACTGCAACGCTGCTGGCCTCCAGAAATAAAAGCTTCTACTATTTGTGGGTGTGACACCTACTCCTGTTGTCTGCTGCACTGCTGCTTGGATTCCACCTGGCGATCTGTCCACCGTCTACCCTGGTTGTCTCCCCCTTATATATTTACATTTTTGCCTTGTGCAAATTTGATATTTTGCTATTTGCCTCATGACTCCTGCATGCTTTGTTGACTACGACATTTCTTTACCCAACTGTGGGACGGACTATGTTTGTTCCCACACTCGGGACTCTGACTCTCTATTGGTTACACCGACTTTTGGCCTCCCGTCCTATTCTAACCACCTCTCGCCGGCTTTGTATTCATGTTACCCGATGAAATTGCTGTATAATATGGTGTTGATGCCATCTAACGCACATTCAGATGTCATAAATCAGCACCGCAGAGCTGTGCCTTGATTGTATTACTGTTGATGATATCTGGAAATGTGCATGTACACCCTGACCCATCTACTGTTGATGATATCTGGAATGTGCATGTACACCCTGACCCATCTACTGTTGATGATATCTGGAAATGTGCATGTACACCCTGACCCATCTACTGTTGATGATATCTGGAATGTGCATGTACACCCTGACCCATCTACTGTTGATGATATCTGGAATGTGCATGTACACCCTGACCCATCTACTGTTGATGATATCTGGAATGTGCATGTACACCCTGACCCATCTACTGTTGATGATATCTGGAAATGTGCATGTACACCCTGACCCATCTACTGTTGATGATATCTGGAAATGTGCATGTACACCCTGACCCATCTACTGTTGATGATATCTGGAAATGTGCATGTACACCCTGACCCATCTACTGTTGATGATATCTGGAAATGTGCATGTACACCCTGACCCATCTACTGTTGATGATATCTGGAATGTGCATGTACACCCTGACCCATCTACTGTTGATGATATCTGGAATGTGCATGTACACCCTGACCCATCTACTGTTGATGATATCTGGAATGTGCATGTACACCCTGACCCATCTACTGTTGATGATATCTGGAATGTGCATGTACACCCTGACCCATCTACTGTTGATGATATCTGGAATGTGCATGTACACCCTGGCCCATCTACTGTTGCTAGCCCCAATTCTGACTTGTGCTCTGATATCTGCTTCATTGATTTCTGCTCTCGTAAAAGCACGGGTTTTCTGCACGTTAACACTAGAAGCTTATTACCTAAAATGGATCAATTGAAAGTGTGGGTTCACAGCTCCAATCCAGATGTGTTGGTCATTACTGAGACGTTAAGGAAGAGTGTTTTGAATACTGATGTTAACCATTCTGGTTATAGCCTTTTTCATCAAGACAGATCTACCAAAGGTGGGGGAGTGACAATCTTTACCAAGGATCACCTTCAGTGCTCAGTTGTCTCTACCAAGTCTATCCCCAAACAATTTGATTGACTGGTTTTAAGTATTAAACCTTCAAATAGCTCTTTGTTGACTGTTGCTGGATGCTATTGTCCTCCATCAGCTTATACCCTACCTGCCCTAATCTCTCTCCTGGCCCCTTACACTAAGTCTGAATTTGTCCTGCTAGGTGATCTAAACTGGGACATGCTTAAACCACCTGACCAAGTCCTAAAGCAATGGGACTCCCTAAATTTTTCTCACATTATTACCAATCCCACAAGGTATGACTCCAAACACCCAGAAAAGGCTACTCTCACAAATAATACTGATGGGTATCAGTCTGGTGTTTTCTCTAATGACCTCACTGTTTTACAGCCTGTGTTCGTAAGGGCTGCTCAGTGAAATGACCTGACCTGATTTGTCAAAGATGCTTGCTAAAATACTTTAATGAGCAAGCCTTCCTTCATGAACTGGACCCCTGTGAAATGGTATAGAATCAGCTTGGTCCCCTCTGTCGAAGACGCTTAGACCTTTTGATATTTTCAGTGGTATTTGTAATTAACAAACACGCGTCCATAAAGAAAATGAGAATTAAAAACAGGTTCAGCCCCTGGTTCGACCGTGATCTTGCAGAGTTACTCCACCTCAAGAATTGCATTTGGCAAAAGGCTCGGCACACGCATACTCAGGCTGACTGGCAAATGAAAAATAAGTGGAAGAGGAAGGCCAAAGTTAGTTATTTTAAGGAGCAGTTCTCTCTCTGTGGGTCTAACCCCAAGAAGTTCTAGAAAACGGGTAAAGACCTGGAGAATAACCCCTCCTCCTCACAGCTGCCCATGTCCCTTAAAGTTGATGATGTGGTTGTTACTGACAAGAAGCACATGGCTGAGCTCTTTAATCACAACTTCATTAAGTCATGATTCCTATTGGACTCAGCCATGCCTCCCTGCCCGTCCAACATTTCCTCATCTCCCACCCCTTCTAATGCGAATATCCCTGATGCTTCGCCCTTTTTTTCCCCTGTCCCGCTACAAAGTTTCTCTTTGCAGGCAGTCACTGAGTCCAAGGTGCTAAAGGAGCTCCTGAAACTTGACCCCAATACACCATCTGGGTCAGATGGTTTAGACCCTTTCTTCTTTAAGGTTGCTGCCCCTATCATCGCCACGCCTATCTCCGACCTTTTTAACCTGTCTCTCCTCTTTCAGAATGCTCAGAATGCAGCCACGGTTCATCCACTATTTAAAGGGGGAGATCAAGCTGATCCTAACTGTTTTGCCTAACTATTTTGCCCTGTTTATCAAAAAGCTTTCTTGACGTCTACAGTATTCTCTCTGGTATACAATCTGGTTTCCGCTCAGTTTATGGATGCGTCACTGCAACCTTAAAGCTTCTCAATGATGTCACCATTGCCCTTGATTCTCCGCAATGTTGTGCTGCTATTTTTATTGACTTGGCCAAAGCTTTAGCTTCGGTAGACCATTCCATTCTTGTGGGCCGGCTAAAGAGTATTGGTATCTCTGAGGGGTCTTTGGCCTGGTTTGCTAACTACCTCTCTCAAAGAGTGCAGTGTATAAAGTCAGAAAATCTGCTGTCTCAGCCACTGCCTGTCTCCAAGGGAGTACCCTAAGGCTCAATCCTAGGCCCCGTGCTATTTTCAATTTACATCAACAACATAGCTCAGGCAGTAGGAAGCTCTCTCATCCATTTTTATGCTGATTATACAGTCTTGTACTCAGCTTGCCCCTCCCTGGATTTTGTGTTACATGCTCTACAACAAAGCTTTCTTAGTGTCCAACAAGCTTTCTCTGCCCTTAAACTTGTTCTCCAAAACAAAGGTAATGTGGTTTGGTAAGAAGAATGACCCTCTCCCCACAGGTGTGATTACTACCTCTGAGGGTTTAGAGCTGAGGTAGTCACTTCATTCAAGTACTTGGGAGTATGGCTAGACGGTACACTGTCCTTCTCTCTACACATATCAAAGCTGCAGGCTATAAAGTTAAATCTAGACTTGGTTTCCTCTATCGTAATCTCTCCTCTTTCACCCCAGCTGCCAAACAATCCCTGATTCAGATGACCATCCTACCCATGCTAGATTACGTCAACATAATTTATAGATCGGCAGGTAAGGGTGATCTCGAGTGGCTAGATGTTCTTTACCATTCGGCCATCAGATTTGCCACCAATGCTCCTTATAGGACACATCACTGCACTCTATACTCCTCTGTAAACTGGTCATCTCTGTATACCCGTCCACAAGACCCACTGGTTGATGCTTATTTATAAAACCCTCTTAGGTCTCACTCGCCCCTATCTGAGATATCTACTGCAGCCAGCATCCCGGAGTCGCCAAGATCTTCAATTTCTTGGTAATTTCTCGCATGGAACTGCCTCCATTTCCCAGAACAAGAATAGACTGACGAGTTTCAGAGGTTGACGAGGCGCTGATGTTTGAATACATTAACATGCATCCCTCTTTTTAGTTAATCCCCGATCTATCACAACTGGATTGGTGTCAACACAGGTTTCAATGCATAGCTTTCACCTATGACATGCATCGGGTGTATAAATGTGAAGTATCCGCTTGGCGTTTCCACTCGCTACCAAATGTGATAGTGAGAGGAAGGCCAGTGGCCGGCAATGAAACATTTGATCTCAATACAGTTTTCTATTCCCCAAAACTATAATCTGTTATGAACAGAGTGGACAACGTTTTGTAGACTTTACCCTTTGCAAAACATTGCGTTGTTTCGAAGGAGTGCAAAGGTGAATTGAGTTATTGCACACTCGTAGGCGTTCCCTAGCGGAAACATGCAAATGAATGCTAGAACAGCTCGCGCTAGCTCGCGCTTGACTCTGCCCACCTCCTTGCTTGTTCTGCCTACTATGACTCATTTGTTCCCCTTGGAAATAGGTGATCTTGGGTTAGTTAAAAATCTTTATTCAATGTATTATTCAAACTGTGCTCTATGGGGGACCATGATATGAAACATACTCGTTCACTGTAAGCTTTTTGATGGATGGCCTGTTCCGTTGTGTTGTGGTGATGTGTGTGGAATAGTTTTTTTCTTCTGCTGGGCAGCTGGAGTGGCTTGTTATGATGTGTGGAAAAGGGGGCTTTGAGTATGCTGCAGGAGTGTCTCGTTTTATATGATGCGTGTAAATAGGGACTTCACTGGTATGCAGCTGGCCTGTCTCCTTGTGACAATGCGTGGAAATAGATTATTTTATGGAACATCATCCTTTGTGCAAAGCTAAGAACCCTCTCCATGAGGTAGATGTGCCATTGGTCCAGAAAAGACCCTTTTTCTACTGACATTACCAAGAAACAATTGAATGTATACGTTTTGCTGATATCGCAAAGGAACAATAGAATAATATATTTTTCTCTGACATCCCATAGAAACAATGGAATATAACCTTTTTTGCTAACATCACATGGAAAACAATGGAATGATACCCTTCTCTCTGACATCACAATGGAACTGGGAGTAACACAGGCATTTCCATGGCAACTGTAACCGTGGCTCCTACTCAGGCCCTCGTCTCACCTTTGCGGGTGAAGCCAGGGCTTCTTCGTCCAATCAGAGCCCAGAGAGGTTGGTGGGAGGGGCCTATCCCCAGGGGTGCTCATTATAGCCCCGCGGTGATGGTTGTTGAGAGAGAGAGAGAGAGAGAGGTTTACCACTGGTTGCCCTCTAGGTTACAGAGAGCTGGTAGTCCCATCCACCTACCAGGTGTGAAACATTGACTCAGGGGTAGGCTAATTTGGTATAGAGCAGACCTAATCCACACTATTAAATGAGTCAAAACAGGAACATTTAACGTCTATCTAGAAATTAATAAGAAAATGATCTCAACAGAGATAAATGCCCTCATGTGTGCTACCTATATACCCCCAATAGAATCCCCATACTTTAACGATGACAGCTTCTCCCTCCTAGCTGGTGGTGCATTTCATGCAGACAACCGACGAAAATGAACAACAATGACAAATGGTTTGATGAAGAATTTAAAAACCTAAGATAGAAATTGAGAAAAAAAACATAGAGACCCAGAAAACCTAAGCCTTCACTGTGGTGAATCACTAAAACAATACAGAAATACACTAAGGAAAAATAAGGAATAGCATGTCAGAAATCAGCTCAATGTAATTGAAGAATCCATAGAATCCAACCACTTCTGGGAAAATTGGAACATCCTAAACAGACAACAACACAAAGAGTTTTCCATCCAAAACTGAGATGTATGGATAAATCACTTCTATAATATATAATATATGTCATTTAGCAGACGCTTTTATCCAAAGCGACTTACAGTCATGTGTGCATACATTCTACGTATGGGTGGTCCCGGGGATTGAACCCACTACCCTGGCGTTACAAGCGCCATGCTCTACCAACTGAGCTACAGAAGGACCATAAATGTTAGCAACACCTCCGCCTTTGCGGGATGCACGGGGGATATGGTCACTAGTGTAGCCAGGAGGTGTTTGGCTATATAACAAAGAACAAACAGCATGATCAAATATAAATCTTAGAATCAACTATTAAAGTCTACCAGATCCCACTGGATTCTCCAATTTCATTGATGAATGAACTACAGGACAAAATATCCTAAATGAAATGATGAAATATACAGACCACAAGTTCCAATTGGCTGTACTTAATCTCTTTAACATCATCCTTAGCTCTTGCAACTTCCCCAATATTTGGAACCAAGGACTGATCACCCCAATCCACAAAAGTGGAGAGAAATGTAACCCCAATAACTACAGTGGGATATGTGTGAACAGCAACCTTGGGAAAATCCTCTGCATTATAATTAACAGCATACATTTCCTCAGTGAAGCCCATGTACTGAACAAATGTCAAATTGGCTTTTTAACAAATTACCATACGACAGACCACGTAATCACCATGCACACCCTAACTGACAAACAAACAAACCAAAACAAAGGGAAAGTCTTCTCATGCATTTGTTGATTTCAGAAAAGCTTTTGATTCAATTTGGCATGAGGGTCTGCTATACAAATGGATGGAAAGTGGTGTTGGGGAAAAGCATACTACATTATAAAATACATGTACACAAACAACAAGTGTGCCATCAAAATTGGCAAAAAAAACACACATTTCTTTCCAAAGGGCCGTGGGGTGAGACAGGGATGCAGCTTGAGCCTCACCCTCTTCAACATATATATCAACCATTTGGCGAGGGCACTAGAACAGTCTGCAGCACCCAGCCTCACCCTACTAGAATCTGAAGTCAAATGTCTACTGTTTGCTGATGATCTGGTGCTTTTGTCCCCAACCAAGGAGGGCCTACAGCAACACAGATTCTGTCAGACCTGGGCCCTGTCAGTAAATGTCAGTAAGATAATAATTATGCTGTTCCAAAAAAGGTCCAGTTGCCAGGACCACAAATATAAATTCCATCTCGACATCATTGCCCTAGAGCACACACAAAAAATAAAAATAAAGTGCATTCGGAAAGTATTCAGACCCCTGGACTTTTTTCACATTTTGTTGCTTTACAGTCCTATTCTAAATTGATTAAATCGTTTTTTTTCATTTTTTTCTCAAATTGTGTTAAAATGATGTGCAAATAGTTAAAGTACAAATTGTGTTTGTTCTTCACCGGTTGCCCTTTACTTGTGGCAACAGGTCACAAATCTTGCTGCTGTGATGGCATGCTGTGGTATTCCACCCAATAGATATGAGAGATTATCAAAATTGGAATTATTTTCAAAAGTAAATTTGGTCTATGTAATCTGAGGGAAATATGTGTCTCTAATATGGTCATACATTTGGCAGAAAGTCTAGCTCAGTTTCCAGCTCCTTTTTTTGTCAGTGTGCACATAGCCTGTCTCTTGAGAGCCAGGTCTGCCTTCAGCGGCCTCTCTCACTAGCAAGGCTATGGTCACTGAGTGTACATATTCAAAGCTTTCCTTAAATTTGGGTCAGCCACTGTGTACAGTACTCTCTGTAGGGCCAAATAGCATTTCAGTTTGCTCTGTTTTCTTGGTAAATTCTTTCCGATGTGTCAAGTAATTATCTTGTTGTTTTCTCATGATTTGATTGGATCTAATTGTGTTGCTCTCATGGGGCTCTGTGGGGTCTGGTTGTGTTTGTGAACAGAGCTCCAGGACCAGCTTGCTTAGGGGACTCTTCTCTAGTTTAAACTCTCTGTAGGTGATGGCTTTGTTATGGAAGGTTTGGGAATCGCTTCCTTTTAGGTGGTTGTAGAATTTAACGACTCTTTTCTGAATTTTGATCATTAGCTGGTATCGGCCCTGCATGCATAATTTGGTGTTTTACGTTATACGCAGAGGATGTTTTTGCAGAATTCTGCAAGCAGAGCCTCAATTTGGTGTTTGTCCCATTTTATGAACTCTCTTTCTCCCCCTGTCTCGCTCCTGCTCTCTCCCCCCTCTCCCCCCTCTCTCCCCCTCACTCTCCTCCCTTCTCTCTCCCCTCCCTCCCCTCTCTCTCTCCTCCTTATCCCATTATCTCTCTCTCTCTCCCTCCTCTCTCTCTCCCCTCTCCCCCTTCTCTCTCTCTCTCTCTCTCTCTCTCTCTCTCTCTCTCTCTCTCTCTCTCTCTCTCTCTCTCTCTCTCCACACCCCATCTCTCTCTCTCTCTCTCTCTCTCTCTCTCTCTCCACTCCCCATTCTCTCTCTCTCTCTCTCTCTCTCTCTCTCTCTCTCTCTCTCTCTCTCTCTCTCCCTCTCCCATTATCTCTCTCTCTCTCTCTCTCTCTCTCTCTCTCTCTCTCTCTCTCTCTCTCTCTCTCTCTCTCTCTCTCTCTCTCTCTCTCTCTCTCCATACCCCATTCTCTCTCACTCTCCCTCCTCTCTCCCTCCCTCCCTCTCTCTCTCCCTCCTTATCCCATTCTCTCTCTCTCTCTCCCTCCCCCCTCTCTCTCTCTCCCCTCTCCCCCTTCTCTCTCTCTCTCTCTCTCTCTCTCTCCATACCCCATTCTCTCTCACTCTCCCTCCTCTCTCCCCCTCCCTCCCAGTTCTCTCCTTTCCTTTGTTTCTTCAATGTGTTAATCTCTCCCAGGATCCCTCAGCTATATGGCTGTAAATCCAGATCTATAGGGGTATTTCTGTCAGTGTGCGAGGCTGTGGATTGCTTACTGGGCAGTCTCAAAGATCACCTCCATTGCCCCTGTGAGGCTTTATAGGCTAATTACTGGGCTGCTGTGTTAGCAACTCAGCCCTTTTACCCCCAACGCTCCCCTGTCTCTTTCACCACAGGCCTCTTATAGACACGCTTTTTTATACCACCGGCTCTTATACTACCAACCTCTTTATTACCACCCCATTTACCACTGGTCTGTCGGGTATCACACCCTCCACGAGCAACACCTTTACTCCCAAGCTGTATTACCAAGCCCATGTACTAGCACTGCACGGCAGGCCTGGGGAGGGGGCAGGGGCTAGTATGGAAGGGGCAATAAATAGGCGGTTGAAGCCAAAGGCTAGGAAGATTAGCTTTCGTCTGTCGTGGCAGGGGATACTGGTGACTAGCCTAGTGGCTCCAACCAACTGAACCACTGGGACCATTGGATCAGATAGGATTAGCTCTTTTGACTCTGAAGTCATCGTTTTCTGACACGCGTCAGCACAGCCGTCTGTGTGCGGGTTTAAAGTTTAGGGTTAGGGGACTGAGTCATGGCTGCACTGGTAAGCCCTGTCGTGATCCTTATACTCTCTACTGTAAGTCTAGCATGTGTCAACTGTAAGGGTGGGGTTTGGTGGTGTGTGACATTAGCTGATTTCAGATGTTGTCTTTCTACCAGTTGTCTTCCTCTCTCTTTACCTGTCTCCATTCTCCTCTTTCTCGCTCTCTGCCTCTTTCATTCCTCTCGTTCCCTCGCCACCTTTCTCCACCTCTTCAATCTCCACTCCCCCCTCCCCCCCTCTTCCCATTCTTTTCTCTTTCTGCCTCTCTCAATTTCTCCCTCCCTCCACCAGCCTCAGCCTGAGTAAGCCTTTTAGCGTCTCGTGGGATTGTGTGAAATGAGATCACTGCTCACAGCTGCTGTGGGTGGCAGAGCAGTGGCACAGCCCGCCGTGTGTGTGTGTGTGTGTGTGTGTGTGTGTGTGTGTGTGTGTGAAGTGTTGGAAATCTACACTGCCTTTGATTAGGGGTTGTTACTGTGTATGATGTTGTGTTGTATTGACCACCTTCAATACCCTGAAACACCATTCTGTTTCATTTACGGATGTAGAATCTTAATTTGATCACCCTGTTGCAGGAGAACTTGAACTGAAATGCAGGAAATTATAAACTGGTAGTGTTTTTGAGGTTTAAAAAGTCTCAAGTATATAATTTCCACTTAAGAAAAATGCATCAACCCCTACAAAGATGTCCATTAATTATAATCCACATAATCATTTGTATTTTCTGTTACTGCATTATTTGTTTTGCTGTAGAAAACTGGCTCAAATTAAGATCCCACATCTGTGGGTTCCCACTGGGCACACGCTGATTGAATCAACGTTGTTTCCACGTCATTTCAGCAAAATTATGTTGAACCAACGTGGAACAGATGTTGAATTGACGTCTGTGCCCAGTGGGACGTCTCTGTTTGTAGCAGTCTCGCTGTGTGTATCTGTATGTTTCAGTGTGTATCTAACGAATGTTTGTTTCTCTCGTTACCTTCCTCCAATCTTCTCCTCTCTTTCTTTTATCTCTCATCTTTCATTCTTTCTTTGTCTTCACGTTAATTGCCTTTCGTGTAGGCTAGGTGGGTGGCTGACTCTTACACGCCCCAATGGGGGGGGGGCGGGGGGACGACAATGATATGCTGACGCTGCTTGTCTCTTATCTTCTCTGAGTTCGCCTTGAGTCATTTTTGTTCCTCAATCCTCCATTGCACAGCAAACAGGAATACAATGGATGCTCTGACCCACACACACACACACACACACACACACACACACACACACACACACACACACAGACCCCCTTTCCCTGGGAAATGTATATTAGTTTGTGTAAATAACAGTGTGCCGCTCGGATTGATTTTCTGTTTCCCAATTTGCTCTCCTAACAAATGCGTAATCTCTTTCTCTCTCTGTGTCGTTGATCACACTCTTCCTCTGGCTGGAGCAAGGAGGAGGCGGAGGGGGATGGAGGGAAGGAAGGGTGATTAGGAAGGTGAACAGGACGAGGAAGGACAGCTCACTGACTATTTTCTCATCCCAGAGTAAATCACACTCTCGCACACTTCCAGACACAGTCATGCTCGACATTACCTTTAGTTTCAATTATACACACTGACTAGTATTATCCTGTCCGTCTGTAAACACTTGCATAGACACACACAAAAACACACCTAACTCCCACAGAACGATTCACCCAGAGACAAAACAGACTTCACATAAACTCAAGAAGAGATAATCCCACACAGTTAAAGATGCCACAGAAAACACAATAATACTGTACATTGTGGAAAGTTTACAGAGGAAACTTGGCAGCAGCCTGTAGTGGGTGTGCTGTCTGCATTAATTAGACTCATTTAGCATTTGGGAAGGCTGAGAGAAGAAGACTATGCACACAGCTAGGGCAGCAGGTGGCCTAGCGGTTAGAGCGTTGGGCCTGTAACCGAAAGGTTACCTGTTTGAATCCCTGAGCCGACAAGGTAAAAAAATCTGTCAATGTGTCCGTGAGCAAGCTATTTAACCCTAATTGCTCCAGACCCTATTCTCTGAGGGCCCCTCTGGGAGAGTTGGGAAATGTAAAAAACGAATTTCCATTTAATACACACTTGTACATGTGTGGAATAGGATACATATAAGCACCCACCGAATTAATATTATTAGAGTAGGTATGCACGTGCACACACACCCCATGCAGACAGACAAACGCTCATGCATGCACGCACGCACGCACGCACCCACACACATACTCTGTCTCTCTCTCTTTCACGGATCCTTTTCCACAAGCTAGCTTTGAACTTTCCCTCTCACTGACATTCACTCTCTCTGATCACCACCCCCCCGCCGAGAAGTCACCCTGTTCTGACAGGCCGTGTGTGGACGACCTGATTAGAGAGACGGGAGGAGAGGAATAGGAGAACCGTGAAAGAGGAGATTAGGAGAGAGGGAGGTAAAGTAGAGGTGAGGAAGGGATGAAGGGAAGCAGAAGAAGGACAGAGGACATTTGGGCTTACTGTACCTCAGAGATGAGGGTTGGGGGGGGGGCGTTAGTGTCGGTAAAGCGAGCACGAGTCAGCGGAGGTGTAGAAAGCAAAGGAGTGGGGGAAGATATAGCGGAGGTTTAAAAAAATGATGGTGCGAGGGTAGGTGAGGAGCGGAGGTGTGTGAGAATGATGGAGGGAGTGAAAGTAGACTAGTGAAGGAGGAGGTGTTTATCTCTCTGTCGTCTCCCCTCCTCGCTTCTAATCCCTTGCTCCTGTCACTGATTGGCTTCACGCTCCACCTGCCGCTATGGCATAGTTCTAAAATCCTCAGAGTTTTCCCCATTCCTCAAGTATGGCAGACTAAAAACGATAGGCCTACACATCTATAAAGCCTTGGGCCTGTTCTCAACATCAGAAGTATGTGCTTGTTGTGGTGGTGTTGAAGCATGGTATCAAATCTCTACTCCTCTCTGTGGTATGAGAGAGTATAAGCGAGAGGCCAGTGAGCATGTGCAGTAGACAGACCCTGAGGCTGCTGGTCCCCTATCTCTCTCCACTTCCTGGAAAGAGAACCTTGTGTTTGTGTCCGTATCCATGTCCTCTGTAAACGCCTCCAACGCTTTCTCTACCTCGGTCTCAACACAATCGCTACTTCTCTCTCTCCCTCTCCCATTTCTCTTGCTCCCTCTCTCTTCCACTCTCCCTCTCGCCGTACCCCAGAAGAGAGCATACGTTGATCTTTCTGTGAAGCTTTCACAGGGAAGCGAGCGAGAGACAGGGAGGCAGAGAGAGAAACGGGAGAGATGGGTTTGAGAGAGAAAAGGGGAAGAAACAGCAAGATGAGGCAAGAATAAGCCGACCGACGCTATTGATAGTTCTCCCTCTGTGTTTATTTGGTCCTCAACAGAAGCCTGTCTGAATAGCGATAATGAATATAAATACCAACACTATTGGTATCCATGCATACTTAGCCAAAGCACTCATCCAAAGTACACACACAAACACACACACACACACAAACACACACACACTTACTCCCTCACACAGAAAAAGCAGATGGGACATTAACAGCTCATACTGTAGGCTGTATAGAGACATATCCTGCCTCGCGCTGGAGGAACGGAAGAAGCAACATCTGCTGCCTTAAAAAGAGAGAAGGATGAAAAGTTGTAAATTAGCACTCTTCTATTCCACCCTAGAGAGAGACGAATAGGCAGAGAAGAAAGCTCTGTTACTATGCCAACAACAAGCACAACCCTGTAACCATGCCAACAACCGCAAAAACTGGCCCGAATTGCCAACTACACTAGCCAAAAGTATGTGGACACCTGCTCGTCGAACATTCCATTCCAAAATCATGGGCATTAATATGGAGTTGTCCCCCCTTGCTGCTATAACAGCCTCCACTCTTCTGGGAAGGCTTTCCACTAGATGTTGGAACATTGCTGCGGGGACTTGCTTCCATTCAGCCACAAGAGCATTAGTGAGGTCGGACACTGATGTTGGGTGATTAGGCCTGGCTCTAAAGGTGTTCGATGGGCTCTGTGCAGGCTAGTCAAGTTCTTCCACACCGATCTCGACAAGCCATTTCAGTATGGACTGATGTTTGGAACTTGGTAGTGAGTGTTGCAACCAAGGACAGAGGGTTTTTCTAGCAGGGCAAAAATTTGACGAACTGACTTGTTGGGAAGGTGGCATCCTATGACGGTGCCACGTTGAAAGTCACTGAGCTCTTCAGTATGGGCCATCCTACTGCCAATGTTTGTCTATGGAGATTGTGTGGCTGTGTGTTCGATTATATACACCTGTCAGCAACGGGTGTAGATGAAATAGCTGAATCCACTAATTTGAGGGACTGTCCACATACTTTTGGTCATGTAGTGTGTATTGTCAATATCTATCAACTACCTTCAGCTCTATCACATTTCTCTACTTAGCCATATAAATGATCTATCTTGCTATTTTGACAGACATTCAATTACTTTACTACCACAAAACTCCCACCTTAAAGGGCAATTCCACCACTTGTCAACCTACATTTGAATTATCTCCAGCACTATACCATTGTCTACCTATGAAAACGGTGCATTTCTATGTTTTGTTAAAAAAAATAAAGTTTTGTAAATTCAAATGTTCTACCTGATGACATCATCATTCGCAGTGATGTGAATATAACTTAATCCACAGGTATTTTTTAGAAACGATTGATCCTCTGTGGCGTATTTTGAACAGAGAGAGCGGGCTCCTGTTGTTGGATAAAAAATATATATAATGCAAAAGAGTCATGTCATTTTTTGCCTCTTGGGCCTCTGACTCACACAATTGACCAGTCGCGTTTATTTATTATGCAGTTATTTGTTTATTTTCATTAAATAGTTACCAAATCAAGACAGGGCACCCAGTTACCAATGTGGTTCCCCTACCTCCTCTCCTCCCCCCAGAGCAGCAGCAGGCTGCTTTACACTGGTTGCAGTAAAAGACTGAATATATACTACATATATAATATATACTGTATATATTTCCTTAAAAATGTATTTATTTATTTATTTTTGCTAGCCCCTGAATTAATCCGGCCCTTGGTTTGGTGCTGGAGATAATGAATATGAGGTTGAAAAGGGAGGAAAGGTTGAAAAGGGAGGGAATTGCCCTTTAAAGACACTTCTGTCATTTTGATTACACATACACACACACACACAGTTGTGTTACCATGCCAATGATAGACCCCGCCCCCAGCTGCCTTCACCGACCATCACTTCTGCCACCTCACCTCTCTCTACTTGAACATCATAGATACATAACTAGATAGGAAAACAAACAAATAGTAGGCTGGCACTGTGAGGCTAATGGAGGGTGATGCAGGGATATCTATTATTCATACGTCTACCTCTAAGAGCCTGCGGGAGCCTGTGGCATCCCTGGGTTTAGATATAGGTAACCGGACTCTGACAGGCCTGTCTGCTGCAGTAAAGCCCAGGCTGTGATATGGTTATGGGGTAAATGTAGAGTGAAAGTGACCTGATTGACTTGGATGGCTGACTGGCTGGCTGGAGGAGTGTCACTATGACAACAGATTCAGGGGGAATGATGGCTGCCACGGTAAAGAGATGTTGGTATCACTCTCTCTTTCTCCCATCTCTCTTTTTCCCATTCTCTCTCTCTTCCACAACCACTCTTGCTCATCTCCCGCTTGTCACTTAACTGTTGTCGGTCTATCTCTCACTCACACCCTCAACTACTCCTCCAATCTCCCTGAGTCACTTCCATACAACCAACCATTTTGTAACGTTATAAACTTCACTCTTTATCCATCTCAGTGTCTCTGTCTGCTTATCATTTCTGTCACTGACACTCTGTTCCCTGTCTCTTACTGACTCCATCTCTGTCTATCTGCCTCTCCTCTCTTCCTTCCCCCCTGCATCTCCATCCATCTCTAAGCTGCATCATATCGCTAAATCTCTTTTCTCGCATTGCCACGGGAAATGTTAATATCGCCACTATGGGAGGTGCCTGATTTTAAATCGTTCCATGCCATCTCTCTCTGTCTCTCTCTCTCTCAATTCAATTCAAAGGGCTTTATTGGCATGGGAAATATATGTTGACATTGCCAAAGCAAGTGAAATAGATGATAAACAAAAGTGAAATATACAATAAAAATGAACAGTAAACATTACACTCACAAAAGTTTCAAAGGAATAGAGACATTTCAAATGTTCTTTTATGGCTATATACAGTATTGTAACACTGTGCAAATAGTTCAAGTACAAAAGGGAAAATAAATAAACATAAATATGGGTTGTAAGTTCTTTCCAAATGATTTTTTTTCTCATGATTTGGTTGGGTCTAATTGTGTTGCTGTTGTTGTCCTGGAGCTCTGTGGAGTCTGTTTGTGTTTGTGAACAGAGCCCCAGGACCAGCTTGTTTAATGGACTGTTTTCTAGTTTGGGAATCGCTTCCTTTTAGGTGATTGCAGAATTTAATTGCAGAATTTAACTCTTTTCTGGATTTGGATAATTAGCGCTTATTGGAATAATTCTGCTCTGCATGCATTATTTGGTGATTTACGTTGTACACAGAGGATGTATTTGCTGAATTTTGCATGCAGAGTCGCAATTTGGTGTTTGTCCCATTTTGTGAATTGGTTGGTAGAGTACCCCAGACCTCACAGGGGCAATGGGTTCTATAATTGATTCAAGTATTTTTTGCCAGATCCTAATTGGGATGTCGAATTTTATGTTCCTATTGATGGCGTAGAATGGCCTATTTTCCCTGTGTCTCAGATCGTTCACAGGAAGTTACCTGTGGTGCTGATGTTTAGGCCGAGGTAGCTATCCTTTTTTTTTGTGCTCTAGGAAAACAGCATCTAGATGGACTTGTGTTTGTGGTCCCGGCAACTGGATCTTTTTATGGAACACCATTAATTTTGTTTTACTGAGATTTACTGATTGAATCTGTGCAGAAGATCTAGGTTCTGCTGTAGGCCCTGCTTGGTTGGGGACAGAAGCACCAGATCATCAGCAAATAGTAGGCATTTGACTTCAGATTATAGTATGATGAGGCCGGGTGCTGCAGACTATTCTAGTGCCCTTACCAATTTGTTGATATTTATGTTGAAGAGTGTGGGGCTCAAGCTGCATCCCTGTCTCACCCCACTGCCCGGTGGAAAGAAATGTGTGTTTTTTGCCAATTTTAATGGCACACTTGTTGTTTGTGTACATGGATTTTCATAATATCTTATGTTTTTCACACAACACTACTTTCCATCAATTTGTATAGCAGACCGTCATGCCAAATTGAATCAAAAGCTTTATTGAAATCAACAAAGCATGAGAAAACTTTGCCTTTGTTTTGGTTTGTTTGTTTGTCAGTTAGGGTGTGCAGGGTGAATACGTGGTCTGTCATATGGTAATTTGGTAAAAAGCCAATTTGACATTTGTTCAGTACATTGTTTTCACGGAGGAAACGTCTGCTGTTAATTATATAACAGAGGATTTTCCTTATACACACAAATAACAAAGGTTTCTATTGAGATATATCCCACAGTAGTTACTGGGGTCAAATTTGTCTCTACTTTTGTGGATTGGGGTGAGCAGTCCTTGGTTCCAAATATTGGGGAAGATGCCAGAGCTGAGGATTATGTTAAAGAGTTTAAGTAAAGCCCATTGGAATTTGTGGTCGGCCTTTTTGGGTTGGAGGGTTTGTATTTTGTTCTGTAGCTCTTTCAATTAATTGGAGATCTTAGAATCAACTAATCTTTAATAGTTGATTCTAAGATGTATATTTGATCATGTACATGTTTTTGCTGTTTGTTCTTTGTTATATACAGTTGAAGTTTACATACACCTTAGCAAAATACATTTAAACTCAGTTTTTCACAATTCCTGATATTTAATCCCTGTGTTTAATCCCTGTTTTAGGTCAGTTAGGATCACCACTTTATTTTAAGAATGTGAAAGTAGTAATAGTAGTAATAGTAGAGAGAATAATTTATTTCAGCTTTAATTTCTTTCATCACATTCCCAGTGGCCTCCTTGCTCGCACACGCTTTTTCAGTTCTGCCCACACATTTTCTATAGGATTGAGGTCAGGGCTTTGTGATGGCCACTCCAATACCTTGACTTTGTTGTCCATAAGACATTCTGCCATAACTTTTGAAGTATGCTTGGGGTCATTGTCCATTTGGAAGACCTAGTTGCGACCAAGCTTTAACTTCCTGACTGATGTCTTGAGATGTTGCTTCAATAAATCCACAGAAATGTCCTGCCTCATGATGCCATCTATTTTGTGAAGTGCAGCAGACCCTCATGCAGCAAAGAACCCCCAAAACATGATGCTGCCACGGTTCACGGTTGGGATGGTGTTCTTCGGCTTACAAGCATCCTCTTTTTACCTCCAAACATAATGATGGTCATTATGGCCAAACAGTTCTATTTTTGTTTCATCAGACCACAGGATATTTCTCCAAAAAGTACAATCTTTGTCCCCATGTGCAGTTGCAAACCGTAGTCTGGCTTTTTATGGTGGTTTTAAAGCAGTGGCTTCTTCTTTGCTGAGCGGCCTTTCAGGTTATGTCTATATAGGACTCATTTTGCTGTGGATATAGATACTTTTGTACCTGTTTCCTCCAGCATCTTCACAAGGTCATTTTCTGCTGTTCTGGGATTGATTTCCACTTTTTGCACCAAAGTACGTTAATCTCTAGGAGACACGTCTCCTTCCTGAGCGGTATGATGTCTGCGTGGTCCCATGGTGTTTATACTGCCGTACTATTGTTTGTACAGATGAATGTGGTACTTCAGGCGTTTGGAAATTGCTCCCAAGGATGAACCAGACTTGTGGAGGTCTACAAAAATAATTCTGAGGTCTTGGCTGATTTATTTGGATTTTCCCATGATGTCAAGCAAAGAGGCACTGAGTTTGAAGGTAGGCCTTGAAATACATCCACTGATACACCTCCAATTGACTGAAATGATGTCAATTAGCCTATCAGATGCTTCTAAAGCCATGACATTATTTTCTGGATTTTTCCAAGCTGTTTAAAGGCATAGTCAACTTAGTGTATGTAAACTTCTGACACACTGGAATTGTGCTACAGTGAGTTATAAGTGAAATAATCTGTCTGTAAACAATTGTTGGAAAAATGACATGTCATGCACAAAGTAGATGTCCTAACCGACTCACCAAAACTATAGTTTGTTAACAAGAAATGTGTAAGTGTATGTAAACTTCCGACTGCAACTGTAGATATAAGATGAGTAATGTAGGATATGTAAACATTGTTAAAATGGCATTATTTAAAGTGACTTTAGATACCTTTATTAAAGCGCCAATCCTGTTAGCGGGATATATTTGACAACATCTGGTGAAATTGCAGAGCGCCACATTCAAACTACAACTACAAAATACAAAAACATGAAAATAATTTTTCAACCTGGCAGGTGCGACACAAAAGTCAGAAATAACGATATAATAAATGCCTTACCTTTGAAGATCTTCATCTTTTTTTAATCCCAAATGTCTCATTGACACAATGAATGGTTGTTTTGTTCGATAAATTCCTTCTTTATTTCCCCAAAATGTCCATTTATTTGGTACGTTTGATTCAGAAATACACCGGTTCCAACTCACCCGACTACAAAGTATCTAATAAGTTACCTGAAAACTTGGTCCAAACATTTCAAACAACGTTTTTAATCCAACCTCAGGTACCCTAAAATGTAAATAATTGATCAAATTTAAGACGGGATAAACAGTTTCCAGTACCGGAGAAAAACAACACAGAGCGTGCTCTTGTTCACGCGCACCAAAATACTAGAGACCTTCTGAGTGACACATGGAATGAATAGGACTACTTCTTAACTTGTTAGTGCTGCAATCCTGTTACCGGGAGCGATATCACACCAGCCAATGAATGTGCAGGGCGCCATATTCAAAAGAACAGAAATCTCAGAATTAAAATTCCTCAAACATACATGTATCTTATATCGTTTTCAAGGTAATCTTGTTGTTCATCCCACCACAGTGTCCGATTTCAAATATGATTTACGGGGAAAGCACCACAAACGATTATGTTAGCTCACCAACAACTCACTAAAATACACAGCCAATTTTACCAGCCAAAGAGAGAGAGAGAGAGAGAGAGAAAAAGCACATATAGAGATAGAATGAATCACTAACCTTTGATAATCTTCATCAGATGACACTCATAGGACTTCATGTTACACAATACATGCATGTGTTGTTTGATAAAGTTCATATTTATATCAGAAAATCTGAGTTTACATTGGAGCATTCCATTCACTAGTTCCAAAAACATCCAGTGATTTTTCACAGCCACATCATTCAACAGAAATACTCATTATAAATGTAGATGATAATACAAGTTATACACATGGAATTATAGGTATACCTCTCCACTTAAGCCTACCCCTTACTTTTTCGAACATTCTGTTAAAAATCGCGCAACATTTCAGCGTCCTGCTACTCATGCCAGGAATATAGTATATGCATATGATTAGTATGTGTTGATAGAAAACACTCTGATGTTTCTAAAACTGGTTAAATCACGGCTGTGACTATAACAGAGCGTGTGTTTCATCGAAAAGCGCAAGAAAAACTGATCACCGAAAACTGGGAAAAATATCAATGCGCCATTTGCATGTATTGTCTATGGGAAAGCAAATTACATGGGGCTGAGATTGCAAGTCCTACAGCTTCCACACGATGTCGCCAGTCTTGTCAATTGCCTGGGCTTTGTTTCTTGGTCAAACGAGTAAGAGAGAGCCCATTCCTTCCGGTCTCCGACAGGATGTTTTGGAGGAGAAATTTCCGACCATGATTTGAAGACGTGGAGCTATTGAATACACATCGCCCCGTGATCAATTTGATAGATTATTAACGTTTACTAATACCTAAAGTTGGATTACAAGAGTATTTCGAAGTGTTTTGTGAAAGTTTATCGTCAACTTTTTTAATTTAAAAAAATGACGTTGCATTTTAAAACTGTGTTTTTTCCTGGATCACTCACTTTTCATAGATCGATATTTAGGGTATATATGGACCGATTTAATCGAAAAAAAGACCCAATAGTGATGTTTATGGGACATCTAGGAGTGCCAACAAAGAATCTCGTCAAAGGTAATGAATGTTTTATATTTTATTTCTGCGTTTTGTGTAGCGCCGGCTATGCTAATTATTTTGTTTACGTCCCCTTCAGGTATTTTGGGTTGTTGCATGCTATCAGATAATAGCTTCTCATGCTTTCGCCGAAAAGCATTTTAAAAATCGGACTTGTTGGCTGGATTCACAACGAGTGTAGCTTTAATTCAGTACCCTGCATGTGTGTTTTAATGAACGTTTGAGTTTTAACGAGTGCTATTAGCATTTAGCGTAGCATTTCCAGATGGCTAGATGGCACGCCTGCCTGTCGGGTGGGCTAAAGAGGTTAATGCAACCGCTGTGTCAGATTTTTAAAAAACTTTACGGAAAAAGAAACCCATGTAATAATCTGAGATGGCGCTCAGAACAATTGAAACATTTGCCTCCATGTTGGAGTCAACAGAAACCAGAAAATACATGATAAACGTTTCCTTACCTTTGATGAACTTCATCAGAATGCAGTCCTAGGAATCCCAGGTCCACAATAAATGCTTGATTTGTTCAATAATGTCCGCTATATATGTCCAATTAGCTACTTTGGTTAGCGCGTTTGGTAAACAATTCCAAAGTCACAAAGCGCGTCCACTATAACGTGACGAAATGTCCAAAAGTTCCGTAACAGTCAGTAGAAACATGTCAAACAATGTACTGAATCAGTCTTTAGAATGTTGTTTACATATATCTTGAATAACATTCCAACCGGAGAATTAGAATGACTTCAGATGAGCGATGGAACGCAGGTCCTTCCCCTGTGAACGAGCAGAGTGAAAGCATGGTCAACTCGTGGCAGTCAACTCGTGACATTAGAGTCATCAGACAAAGTTCTATTGACTGTTGACATCTAGTGGAAGGCGTGGGAAGTGAAAACTCATCCATATCTCGCTGTAATTTCAATGAGAGCTAGGTTGAAAATCTGCCTCCCCCAGAAAAAAAATCCAAAAGGAAGCGGAATTTCTCAGGTTTTTGCCTGCAATAAGAGTTCTGTTATACTTACAGACATAATTCAAACAGTTTTAGAAACTTCAGAGTGATTTCTGTCCAATACTGATAATAATATGCATATATTAGCAACTGAGACTGAGGAGCTGGCCGTTTACAATGTGCACCTTTTCATCCAAGCTACTCAATACTGCCCCTGCAGCCATAAAAAGTTAATTTCTTAAAAGAAAAACATCGAACAATTTCTAAAGACTGTTGACATCTAGTGGAAGCCATAGAAACTGCAATCTGGGCCCTAATAAGTCAGGTTTCCCATAGAAAAGCATTTGAAAACACAATGACTCCCACCAAAAACAATCCTGGATGGTTTGTCCTCGGGGTTTCGCCTGCCAAATCAGTTCTGTTATACTCACAAGCATTATTTTAAGTTTTAGAAACTTTATTGTGTTTTCTATCCAATACTACCATGCGCATACCCTAGCTTCTGGGCCTGAGTAACAGGCAGTTTACTTTGGGCACGCTTTCCATCCGGACTTGAAAATACTGCCCCCTATCCCAAAGAAGTTTATTAAGTCAATTTATTTAAGTGGCCAGAGATTTTAGTCTGTATTTTGGCAGCAGCCTCTTTATGTTAGTGATGGCTGTTTAACAGTCTGATGGCCTTGAGATAGAAGCTGTTTTTCAGTCTCATTAATGCACCTGCTTTAATGCACCTGTACTGACCTTGCCTTCTGGATGATAGCGGGGTGAACAGGCTCGGGTGGTTGCTGTCTTTGATGATCTTGGTTTGGGATGTCAGAAGTCAGCTTAATGTATTTGAAGAATCCATAAAATCTATGTCTATGTTTTTGGTTGGATAAGTTTCTCACTTTCTTTCTTGGGTTTTTGCATTCTTTATCAAACCATTTGTTATTTTTTGTTAATTTCCTTAGGTTGTCTGATTTACATTTTTTTATTTGATCTGGGAGCTGAGAGGTCAAGTATACAGTGAAACGTTTTGTCCAGGAAGTTGGCTAAAAGGGATTGAATTTGTTTTCGCTAAATAGTTTTTTTTGGTAGGTTTCTATACTACTTTCCTTCCGTCTATAGCATTTCTTAATATTATGCAGTTTATTTTGGCTTCGATGCCTCATGATTGAGTATTGCTCTGTTCAAGTAGACTGTGCTTTTGCTGGGATCTGATAGGGGTGTCAGTGTGCTAACTGTGAACGCTCTGAGAGACTCTGGGTTGAGGTCCGTGATAAAGTAATCTACAGTACTACTGCCAAGGGGTGATCTGTAGGTGTACCTACCATAGGATTCCCCTTGAAGTCTACCATTGACTATGTACAGACCCAGCATGTGACAGAGCTGCACGAGTTGTGACCCAGTTTTGTTGGTTGTTTTGTCATAGTTGTGTCTAGGGGGGCATATTTGGGAGGGAAGGCTGTCACCTCCAGGTAGGTGGTTGTCCCCCTGTGTGCTAAGAGCGTCAGGTTCTTGTCCAGTTCTGGCATTTAGGTCGCCACAGACTAGTACACCTCCCCAGGACTGGAAACGGTTGATATCCCCCTCTAGGATGCAGAAGATGTCATTATTAAAGTATGCGGATTCTATTGGGGGGGACATAGTTAGCACACATCAGGACATTTTTCTTTGTTAAGATAATGTCCTTATTCATTTCTAGCCAGATGTAAAATGTTCCTGTTTTGACTATAATAATAATATAATATATGCCATTTAGCAGACTCTTTTATCCAAAGCGACTTACAGTCATGTGTGCATACATTCTACGTATGGGTGGTCCCGGGAATCGAACCCATTACCCTGGCGTTACAAGCGACTAATTTAATAGAGTGGGTTACATCTGCTCTATACCAAATAAGCAAACCCCCTGAGTCTCTTCTATATTTCACACCTGTTAGTTTGGTGGATGGGACCACCAGCTCTCTGTAACCTAGAAAGCAACCAGTGGGTCGTTTCTTTCTTTCTCTTTCTTTCTCTCTTTCTTTCTGTCTTTCTTTCTTTCTCTCTCTCTCTTCCTCTGACCTGATGCTCCTCTCCTCTCTTGTAATTCACATGCCGGCGCGTTTCAATTTGAATAAGTCTCTGGCAGCGATGTCTCATTTGGATGCCGATGGGGAGGAGGGGGGAGGAGTGTTTCCAGGGAGGGGCGAGCGAGAGAGAGAGAGAGAGCAAGTGAGATATTGACAAGTGTGAAGCCGTCACGTTTTTTTCAGTAGCAGCAGAACCATGCAATGTTGTTGTTTTTTTGATTGCAGAGGAAAAGGAGAGAAGAGCGAGTGGCTGAGAGGAAGGGAAGGGTGTTTTGGATGTGTGGCTCGGAGCCATACAGTTCAGTTGGTGGATCGATTGAAGGATATTTTTCAAGGATGGACAGGGAGAGAAGCTGAGGAGACAGAAGGCGAGTTTGGGGTGGAATGAAGGGTAGAGAGAGGAGAACGGAGAGTGGAAGAAAGCCACATAGAGGGAGGAGAGGAGAGGGGTAGAATATGGAGAATGAGGAGGGAGGAGAGATGAGATGAAAGGTAGAGGATGGATAGAGTGTAGGAAGGACAGGTATGTGGTGTCTTTGTCTGTGTCATGGGGAAGAGATTGTATTAGAGCCGGCCCAGTCCCTGTCCCACACAGACCTGACAAAAAGGCTTAAGGATTAATTAGACCTAGTCTGTCTGGCATGGGCTCTCCTAGAGGGGCTTAACGCTCAAACACACACTCACGCACGCACACTCACATTCGCTCTCTCACACACTCACGCACACACACTCACATTCTCTCTCTCACACACTCACGCACGCACACTCACATTCTCTCTCTCACACACTTCTCAAATTACAGCAAAAAAAAACACAGAGGAACATTTGACTAACACAGCTTAATAACATTGGGCCAGTAACCGAAAGGTCTCTAACTTGAATGCCTCGGGCAACAGGTAACCTAGTGGTTAGAGCGTTGAGCCAGTAACCGAACGGTCTCTGGCTTGAATACCTAGGGCAGCAGGTAACCTAGCAGTTAGAGCGTTGGGCCAGTAACCGAACGGTCTCTGGCTTGAATACCTAGGGCAGCAGGTAACCTAGCGGTTAGACTGTTGGCTTGAATACTTGAGTTGACAAGGTGAAAACCCAGTGGGCCCAATGAGAAATCTGTTGATGTTCCTAACTTGCTCCAGGAGCACCGTACTACTATGGCTGACCCTGTAGAACAACACATTTCACTGCACCTATCTGGTGTATGTGATAATAAAACGTATTTGCATTTATTATGTCTATAAAACGTGTTTGTACTTCTTATTATGGCTTCTTATTATGGCTTTATTATGGCTTATTATGGCTTTCTTCAAATATGCTAGCTCTGTGTGTGTGTGTTTGAGTGTGTGTGTATGTGTAAAGTAGTTTACCCTGAAATCCAATCACTTAGGTCATGTATTTCCACTTCAAACGGTACCACAGGTTTGCATTCATGCTGTGTGTCTGGTTTTACCCATGATGCTCTGCAGGATTGAATACCGCAGTAGATATTCAACACACTAGTTCTCCGAAATTAGATTGGCTTCTCTTTCTTTCTAGCTATTAAAGCAAAGACAGGGAAGACAGTGAGGGGTTCAGAGTTAACTATACTGTTTAAGTCCATGAACACTCCCTCTGACTCATTGTAGTGGAAAGATTCTCACTGGCTTTAAGTGTAAATCCTATTATGTGTTAATACGATGCAGAGAGAGAGAGAGAGAGAGAGAGAGAGAGAGAGAGAGAGAGAGAGAGAGAGAGAGAGAGAGAGAGAGAGAGAGAGAGAGAGAGAGAGAGAGAGAGAGAGAGAGAGAGAGAGAGAGAGAGAGAGAGAGAGAGAGAGAGAGAGAGAGAGAGAGAGAGAGAGAGAGAGAGAGAGAGAGAGAGAGAGAGAGAGAGAGAGAGCTTTCCTGTTAATGGGTCCCGCACAGTTGTTTGTTTACCAGTACAGGCAACCTTAGGACCGACAGGCATGATGTCCTATTCTCACCCATGCACAAATGTGCACACACACATAAATGAATATGTTTATTGTGAATATTAACCTAGCTAATCCAACATACCCAGAGAGAGTGATGGGAGAGAGAGAGAGTCTCTCCGTCTGTCTGCCCTCCAGTCTTTAATTAGCGTAAGAAATGCGGCGGGCGTGGACACTCGTTCTGTCAGAGGAGGAAAGAACAGAGCGAGAGGCTGGGGGGAGCGGGGAAGAACAGAGAGAGGAGAGGAAGGATGCGTTCGCCGAGCTGTGCATATTAAACAGGTTAAAGAGGAAGGAGGTGAAACAGAGACCAGACCCTGCTCTGATGGTTTAGTACACACAGTGTACTGAAGCCTGGTCCTGGGTTAAACAAAGGGCATGCAGGAATCTGTTGCAGGCTGATGTTTATTCTCATGAATCTTGCCCTGGAGGCAGAACTAAGCAGTTTCCACTAGATAGGACAGTTGCAAAGTCAAAACTGTCTACAGTATACCGTAAAAATTCATGAAAACATGATGCTAATTTAAGATTATGGTTAGCAATTGGGTTACGGTTGGAGTTGGGTTTAAAATTAAATTGTATGACTTTGTAGCTGTGCCAGCTAGTGACCACTCTGCGGAGCTGCCTCCAGAGCATGACAATAAACGCCAACCTGTGAATTTGGTCCAGCCCACTTGACAACATCAAGAGCATCCTTACCAGAAGAGTGTTTGTAAACTCTCCAGCGACCTAACACATTACACAAAGCCTTCTCAAACTCTCAGCCTAAGTGTGTAGGCATGTTTTGGGCAGGTTGCCCAGCTGCGGTGTCAAGGTTGAGTGTTTATATTGTAGCTATTGTTAATGCCTGTAGTTGTGCCTCTGCATCCATCTCACCCACTCACTGAGTCGCTCCAGGGCCTGCTGTGTCCCTATGGAACCTACATCCATCTGGGCTACCTCTGTTAGGGGCTGGCCTAATACTGGAGCTGCCTAATGTACATAACTCCCAGAATCAATCAGCATTACACAGGCTGACTGGAGCTGCGTGAGTTGGCACTGGTTCAGCATTCCTGTGTGTGTGTGTGTGTGTGTGTGTGTGTGTGTGTGTGTGTGTGTGTGTGTGTGTGTGTGTGTGTGTGTGTGTGTGTGTGTGTGTGTGTGTGTGTGTGTGTGTTTAGGGCAGGCTAGTTTGTGTACTTGTCACCATCTATATTGAATGTGGGATGGACATGTTGTGAAGGGACAGGCAAGGGAGGTTACTGTAACACTCTCACCATGTATATTGGATGCGTGCTGGGTATGTTGGATTTGCTAGGTTAATATTCATATGAGCTTGTTAAAACTCCCACTGTCCCCTTGTACAACGAATATCAAGTACCCAGTGTGTGTGTATGGCCACCTTGGAGGAGAAGTACAAGTGTGTGTGTGTGCACGTTAGTGCATGTGTGAGAATAGGACATCATGCCTGTCGGCCCTAAGGTTGCCCGCACTGGTAAAGAAGCAACAGTACGGGACCCATTAATAGGATAGCAGGCAGGCACTTATATTCTCTCCATACCTCCTTCTCTTCTCCTATCTCATCCTGCGTGCGGTACCCTCCTGTCGTCTCAGGTTCTCTCTCCTCTCTCTCCGTCTCTCTCGCTCTCTCTTTCTTCTTCACCTCACACATATTTTAGATCTCAGGGTCTGGAGAGTGGAGGAGAATGTCCTTGAGGCAGAGAGGGAAGAGAACAGAAACATACTTCTCACCTCACTCTACCCAGTATATTTGACTTTTTGTTATTTTTAATTTTGTGTGTGCGATCGTGCGTTCATCAATTGGGCACAGTGCCTGTTTCTGAGGTGTACCCCCTGGGAAGAGGGGAGGAATGGGAGGGAGGAGGGCGATTAAAAGAGAGCCGGGGAAGGTGGAGTCGGTAAGGAGGGGAAGGAAGAAGTGATGCGCTGCTCCAGGCCAATAAATATAAAAGGATTGAAATGTTTAATTCTGTTTGCTCACAGTGAGGAGGGAAGATTAGCAGCGGTGTCCCCTGATTATGACATAATTTGTTAAGATGCTCGGCACAACTGTAGCCTACCTTCAGTACTTACAGTGTACTGACGCATGCATGCGGATGCGCTAACAGAAGCATACACACTAACACGCACACACATACACACTGAACGGGGCAACCCCCGCCCACATACACACACTCATCTTTAAAGTGAGATAATTCATCATTCAACACCAGCCACTTCAGAGCCTAGGCAATCAAACCTAAACCCATTTCCAGTCAATTCCCACTCCAAATTCTCTCACTTCTCACTCTATTCCCAGACAATTCTCAGTATTCCCTGGTGAGCCAGTGCTTCAGGATCGCTGGGAGTTAGATCTCAATTGCATGACTCAATACTCCAGAGAAATTACAGGCTGTTTTTCAGAGGTGAATCCCGGAGGAGTCGGATAGATAAACAGGTAGACAGACAGACAGATGCATGGGTAGACAGACGGACAGACAGACAGATGGGTCGGTAGACAGCTGGACAGGTAGACAGGTGGACAGACGGGCAGACAGACCGATGGCTGGGTAGACAGATGAACAGGTAGTTAGGGGGACTGGTAGACAAGAGGACGGGTAGACAGGCGGACTGGTAGACAGGAGGACGGGTAGACAGGCGGACAGACGGGCAGGAAGGCAGGCAGACAGACAGAGACAGACAGGCGGAGGGGAACGATGGGAGCTGTTAAAATGGGGTGAAAGAATTGATTTTCTCAGCAGTGTCTGGAACATGAGGTGAGATTTCCGGCCGGCTGGGCCGGTAGCGCCAAGTCTTCCCTGTCAGATTATCCCTGTGTGTGATGTCAGACAGACACTACCGTGCAGCTTGGGAATGGGCTGCAGAGAGGGAGCTATCCGCCTGAGCTCAGAGTTTGAAGCTCCCTTTCTGCTGAATCTAACTGGAGCACTGTGTGACAAGTAATGCACTCCCGAAATAGATATTTAAAGGGATGCGGTATAGGCTATTTACAGAGCAAAATGCTCTATTATGTCAAATGGAACTGCCTGACTGAAGTTACTTGCAAGCAGCCCCTGTATGGGTCTAAGCCTGGTGAGTGTGCTCCTGCTAGCAGCCTTCTAAGCTAGCGTACATTAGCTAGGCTCTGTTCATGATCCATGTGTGGTGGTTATGTGTTGCGTATCCTCCCAGCAGCGTGATTCAGCAGCTCTGTTGTCCACAGACAGAATCTCCTCCCTGGGGCGATTCTCTGCGTCATTGTCACAGGAGCACAGGGTCACACAGCCGTGGGCCCTATCACCACAACACATCTCCGCCCTAGCTCTGCTCTCCGCACACACACAGGAATGCACAGTAGCACACAAACACATGCATTCGCACAAGCACAGGGACACCAAGAGACGCAGGCACACACATATATACACACACAGCATAACGCCTGTCTGTGGGCTGTGTGTATTCTGCAGTGGTCTCGGATGAGAGGAAAGGTATTGGACCATCGCCTGGCATCTGTGCCGTTGTGCTTCTGCATGGTTTGTTTAGCTCTTTCTTAGAGAGACGGAAATAAAGAGAGAACGTAAGAGAGAGAGAGGGGGAGAGTTACATAGGGACACAGAAAGAGAAAATGAAAGAGAGAGAGAGAGAGTTAAAGAGGAAGAGTTAGAGAAAGAGAGAGAGAGAAACAAGGTTTTATGTAAGTACATGGAGTAGCAAAACAAGGTCTATCTTGGTGGCCTCTGGTGCATTCTAATCCCTTGACCCCATCTGAAATACACAGAGAAATGATTGAATAGTTTAACGACTTTACCTCAGATTGGTAAACTGAGGGTATTGAGTAGAAAGACATGACTTTACTTTAGTATGGTAACATTTTTTTAACATTAAACCTGTCATCTCTTGAGATTAGTCATATTTACAGTTTAACTGCAAGATATGAATTGCCACAATAATGTTTGTTCTTCAAATGATGTTTTTATATTAGCTCTGCTGCTGTGGGCACAGGTGAAGTCCAGTGTTGTAGTCAAGTCTCTAAACCTCAAGCCCGAGTCCCAGGTCCTCTGTGTTCGAGTCCCAGGTCCTCTGTGTTCGAGTCCCAGGTCCTCTGTGTTCGAGTCCCAGGTCCTCTGTGTTCGAGTCCCAGGTCCTCTGTGTTCGAGTCCCAGGTCCTCTGTGTTCGAGTCCCAGGTCCTCTGTGTTCGAGTCCCAGGTCCTCTGTGTTCGAGTCCCAGGTCCTCTGTGTTCGAGTCCCAGGTCCTCTGTGTTCGAGTCCCAGGTCCTCTGTGTTCGAGTCCCAGGTCCTCTGTGTTCGAGACCGAGTCCCAGGTCCTCTGTGTTCGAGGCCGAGTCCCAGGTCCTCTGTGTTCGAGGCCGAGTCCCAGGTCCTCTGTGCTCGAGGCCGAGTCCCAGGTCCTCTGTGCTCGAGGCCGAGTCCCAGGTCCTCTGTGCTCGAGGCCGAGTCCCAGGTCCTCTGTGCTCGAGACCGAGTCCCAGGTCCTCTGTGTTCGAGACCGAGTCCCAGGTCCTCTGTGCTCGAGGCCGAGTCCCAGGTCCTCTGTGCTCGAGGCCGAGTCCCAGGTCCTCTGTGTTCGAGACCGAGTCCCAGGTCCTCTGTGCTCGAGACCGAGTCCCAGGTCCTCTGTGCTCGAGACCGAGTCCCAGGTCCTCTGTGCTCGAGACCGAGTCCCAGGTCCTCTGTGCTCGAGGCCGAGTCCCAGGTCCTCTGTGCTCGAGGCCGAGTCCCAGGTCCTCTGTGCTCGAGGCCGAGTCCCAGGTCCTCTGTGCTCGAGGCCGAGTCCCAGGTCCTCTGTGCTCGAGGCCGAGTCCCAGGTCCTCTGTGCTCGAGGCCGAGTCCCAGGTCCTCTGTGCTCGAGGCCGAGTCCCAGGTCCTCTGTGCTCGAGGCCGAGTCCCAGGTCCTCTGTGCTCGAGGCCGAGTCCCAGGTCCTCTGTGCTCGAGGCCGAGTCCCAGGTCCTCTGTGCTCGAGGCCGAGTCCCAGGTCCTCTGTGCTCGAGGCCGAGTCCCAGGTCCTCTGTGTTCGAGACCGAGTCCCAGGTCCTCTGTGCTCGAGACCGAGTCCCAGGTCCTCTGTGCTCGAGACCGAGTCCCAGGTCCTCTGTGCTCGAGGCCGAGTCCCAGGTCCTCTGTGCTCGAGGCCGAGTCCCAGGTCCTCTGTGCTCGAGGCCGAGTCCCATGTCCTCTGTGCTCGAGACCGAGTCCCAGGTCCTCTGTGCTCGAGACCGAGTCCCAGGTCCTCTGTGCTCGAGACCGAGTCCCAGGTCCTCTGTGCTCGAGACCGAGTCCCAGGTCCTCTGTGCTCGAGACCGAGTCCCAGGTCCTCTGTGCTCGAGACCGAGTCCCAGGTCCTCTGTGCTCGAGACCGAGTCCCAGGTCCTCTGTGCTCGAGACCGAGTCCCAGGTCCTCTGTGCTCGAGACCGAGTCCCAGGTCCTCTGTGCTCGAGACCGAGTCCCAGGTCCTCTGTGCTCGAGGCCGAGTCCCAGGTCCTCTGTGCTCGAGACCGAGTCCCAGGTCCTCTGTGCTCGAGGCCGAGTCCCAGGTCCTCTGTGCTCGAGTCCCAGGTCCTCTGTGCTCGAGTCCCAGGTCCTCTGTGCTCAAGTCCCAGGTCCTCTGTGCTTGAGGCCGAGTCCCAGGTCCTCTGTGTTCGAGACCGAGTCCCAGGTCCTCTGTGTTCGAGGCCGAGTCCCAGGTCCTCTGTGCTCGAGGCCGAGTCCCAGGTCCTCTGTGCTCGAGGCCGAGTCCCAGGTCCTCTGTGCTCGAGGCCGAGTCCCAGGTCCTCTGTGCTCGAGGCCGAGTCCCAGGTCCTCTGTGCTCGAGGCCGAGTCCCAGGTCCTCTGTGCTCGAGACCGAGCACAAGTCTTTCACATATAGTCCTCTTTAAAAGAACTGATCTCAGTCCTCTTTAAAGTGAACTCCGGGGCAAAAAGGCAAATTAACAAATCTCTTTGTATTCACACTGCCCTTGCCTGTGAATGAGGACTCGACTCTTTTGCCAGTTCACTTCCTCTTTTCTGTGGACCGTCCTCTTTGCGTTCACATTGTTATGTTAAGAAAGGACGCAAGATCTTTTCCCAACGTTCACTCAATGCACTCTGGGTTTTTACAGTGCAGGGCCAGCCATTCAATCAGAATGTGTTATCGGACAGCTAGATATAACTACTTACATTTTGGAAGCTAATAGATTGCATTTAGTTAAAATATTAGACATAATCATTTTAATCAGAAGATATTATTGGCTTGTAAATATTATTGTTAACATAATAAATAGCAATAGAATAACTACAGATTAAATAATGTTGTAAATGAAACACCCAATGTAGGCTACTCCCCCTTTTACGAGCTAGAATAGATTATGTTCCCTAGGTTGTGATTCTGCTGAATATGCCGTCTTCTCACACTATTCAAACCCCACAATCAATAAACAGTTTATGAAGCTCTCTTAGCGTACAGAGAACATATGGCAAATAAATCATCTGAATTGAAAACTCCACACATGATCCCAAAACAGCACCATTTAAAAAAAAATATTGTCTCTCTTTTGTGCCACCAATGTGAGGGTTTATGGTGGGGGAAACAGTGTTGCAGTAGTCTAGTGTGAGGGTTTATGGCAGGGGAAACGGTGTTGCAGTAGTCTAGTGTGAGGGTTTATGGCAGGGGAAACAGTGTTGCAGTAGTCTAGTGTGAGGGTTTATGGCAGGGGAAACAGTGTTGCAGTAGTCTAGTGTGAGGGTTTATGGCAGGGGAAACAGTGTTGCAGTAGTCTAGTGTGAGGGTTTATGGCAGGGGAAACAGTGTTGCAGTAGTCTAGTGTGAGGGTTTATGGCAGGGGAAACAGTATTGCAGTAGTCTAGTGTGAGGGTTTATGGCAGGGGAAACAGTGTTGCAGTAGTCTAGTGTGAGGCTTTATGGCAGGGGAAACAGTGTTGCAGTAGTCTAGTGTGAGGGTTTATGGCAAAAGAAACAGTGTTGCAGTAGTCTAGTGTGAGGGTTTATGGCAGGGGAAACAGTATTGCAGTAGTCTAGTGTGAGGGTTTATGGCAGGGGAAACAGTGTTGCAGTAGTCTAGTGTGAGGGTTTATGGCAGGGGAAACGGTGTTGCAGTAGTCTAGTGTGAGGGTTTATGGCAGGGGAAACAGTATTGCAGTAGTCTAGTGTGAGGGTTTATGGCAGGGGAAACAGTGTTGCAGTAGTCTAGTGTGAGGGTTTATGGCAGGGGAAACGGTGTTGCAGTAGTCTAGTGTGAGGGTTTATGGCAGGGGAAACGGTGTTGCAGTAGTCTAGTGTGAGGGTTTATGGCAGGGGAAACGGTGTTGCAGTAGTCTAGTGTGAGGGTTTATGGCAGGGGAAACAGTGTTGCAGTAGTCTAGTGTGAGGGTTTATGGCAGGGGAAACGGTGTTGCAGTAGTCTAGTGTGAGGGTTTATGGCAAAAGAAACAGTGTTGCAGTAGTCTAGTGTGAGGGTTTATGGCAGGGGAAACAGTATTGCAGTAGTCTAGTGTGAGGGTTTATGGCAGGGGAAACAGTATTGCAGTAGTCTAGTGTGAGGGTTTATGGCAAAAGAAACAGTGTTGCAGTAGTCTAGTGTGAGGGTTTATGGCAGGGGAAACAGTATTGCAGTAGTCTAGTGTGAGGGTTTATGGCAGGGGAAACAGTATTGCAGTAGTCTAGTGTGAGGGTTTATGGCAGGGGAAACAGTGTTGCAGTAGTCTAGTGTGAGGGTTTATGGCAGGGGAAACAGTATTGCAGTAGTCTAGTGTGAGGGTTTATGGCAGGGAAACAGTGTTGCAGTAGTCTAGTGTGAGGGTTTATGGCAGGGGAAACAGTATTGCAGTAGTCTAGTGTGAGGGTTTATGGCAGGGGAAACAGTGTTGCAGTAGTCTAGTGTGAGGGTTTATGGCAGGGGAAACAGTGTTGCAGTAGTCTAGTGTGAGGGTTTATGGCAAAAGAAACAGTGTTGCAGTAGTCTAGTGTGAGGGTTTATGGCAGGGGAAACAGTATTGCAGTAGTCTAGTGTGAGGGTTTATGGCAGGGAAACAGTGTGGCAGTAGTCTAGTGTGAGGGTTTATGGCAGGGGAAACGGTGTTGCAGTAGTCTAGTGTGAGGGTTTATGGCAGGGGAAACAGTATTGCAGTAGTCTAGTGTGAGGGTTTATGGCAGGGGAAACAGTGTTGCAGTAGTCTAGTGTGAGGGTTTATGGCAGGGGAAACGGTGTTGCAGTAGTCTAGTGTGAGGGTTTATGGCAGGGGAAACAGTGTTGCAGTAGTCTAGTGTGAGGGTTTATGGCAGGGGAAACAGTGTTGCAGTAGTCTAGTGTGAGGGTTTATGGCAGGGGAAACAGTGTTGCAGTAGTCTAGTGTGAGGGTTTATGGCAGGGGAAACAGTGTTGCAGTAGTCTAGTGTGAGGGTTTATGGCAGGGGAAACGGTGTTGCAGTAGTCTAGTGTGAGGGTTTATGGCAGGGGAAACGGTGTTGCAGTAGTCTAGTGTGAGGGTTTATGGCAGGGGAAACAGTGTTGCAGTAGTCTAGTGTGAGGGTTTATGGCAGGGGAAACAGTGTTGCAGTAGTCTAGTGTGAGAGTTTATGGCAAAAGAAACAGTGTTGCAGTAGTCTAGTGTGAGGGTTTATGGCAGGGAAACAGTATTGCAGTAGTCTAGTGTGAGGGTTTATGGCAGGGAAACAGTATTGCAGTAGTCTAGTGTGAGGGTTTATGGCAAAAGAAACAGTGTTGCAGTAGTCTAGTGTGAGGGTTTATGGCAGGGGAAACAGTATTGCAGTAGTCTAGTGTGAGGGTTTATGGCAGGGGAAACAGTATTGCAGTAGTCTAGTGTGAGGGTTTATGGCAGGGGAAACAGTTTGCAGTAGTCTAGTGTGAGGGTTTATGGCAGGGGAAACGGTATTGCAGTAGTCTAGTGTGAGGGTTTATGGCAGGGGATTGCAGTAGGGAGGGTTTATGGCAGGGGAAACGGTGTTGCAGTAGTCTAGTGTGAGGGTTTATGGCAGGGGAAACAGTATTGCAGTAGTCTAGTGTGAGGGTTTATGGCAGGGGAAACAGTGTTGCAGTAGTCTAGTGTGAGGGTTTATGGCAGGGGAAACAGTATTGCAGTAGTCTAGTGTGAGGGTTTATGGCAGGGGAAACAGTATTGCAGTAGTCTAGTGTGAGGGTTTATGGCAGGGGAAACAGTATTGCAGTAGTCTAGTGTGAGGGTTTATGGCAGGGGAAACAGTATTGCAGTAGTCTAGTGTGAGGGTTTATGGCAGGGGAAACAGTGTTGCAGTAGTCTAGTGTGAGGGTTTATGGCAGGGAAACAGTATTGCAGTAGTCTAGTGTGAGGGTTTATGGCAGGGGAAACAGTATTGCAGTAGTCTAGTGTGAGGGTTTATGGCAGGGGAAACAGTGTTGCAGTAGTCTAGTGTGAGGGTTTATGGCAGGGGAAACAGTATTGCAGTAGTCTAGTGTGAGGGTTTATGGCAGGGGAAACAGTGTTGCAGTAGTCTAGTGTGAGGGTTTATGGCAGGGGAAACAGGTGTTGCAGTAGTCTAGTGTGAGGGTTTATGGCAGGGGAAATGTAGTCTAGTGTGAGGGTTTATGGGGGAAACAGTATTGCAGTAGTCTAGTGTGAGGGTTTATGGCAGGGGATACAGTGTTGCAGTAGAGTGTGAACAGGGGAAACGGTGTTGCAGTAGTCTAGTGTGAGGGTTTATGGCAGGGGAAACGGTGTTGCAGTAGTCTAGTGTGAGGGTTTATGGCAGGGGAAACAGTATTGCAGTAGTCTAGTGTGAGGGTTTATGGCAGGGGAAACAGTGTTGCAGTAGTCTAGTGTGAGGGTTTATGGCAGGGGAAACGGTGTTGCAGTAGTCTAGTGTGAGGGTTTATGGCAGGGGAAACGGTGTTGCAGTAGTCTAGTGTGAGAGTTTATGGCAAAAGAAACAGTGTTGCAGTAGTCTAGTGTGAGGGTTTATGGCAGGGGAAACAGTGTTGCAGTAGTCTAGTGTGAGGGTTTATGGCAGGGGAAACAGTGTTGCAGTAGTCTAGTGTGAGGGTTTATGGCAGGGGAAACAGTGTTGCAGTAGTCTAGTGTGAGGGTTTATGGCAGGGGAAACAGTGTTGCAGTAGTCTAGTGTGAGGGTTTATGGCAGGGGAAACAGTATTGCAGTAGTCTAGTGTGAGGGTTTATGGCAGGGGAAACAGTATTGCAGTAGTCTAGTGTGAGGGTTTATGGCAGGGGAAACAGTATTGCAGTAGTCTAGTGTGAGGGTTTATGGCAGGGGAAACAGTGTTGCAGTAGTCTAGTGTGAGGGTTTATGGCAGGGGAAACAGTGTTGCAGTAGTCTAGTGTGAGGGTTTATGGCAGGGGAAACAGTGTTGCAGTAGTCTAGTGTGAGGGTTTATGGCAGGGGAAACAGTATTGCAGTAGTCTAGTGTGAGGGTTTATGGCAGGGGAAACAGTGTTGCAGTAGTCTAGTGTGAGGGTTTATGGCAGGGGAAACGGTGTTGCAGTAGTCTAGTGTGAGGGTTTATGGCAAAAGAAACAGTGTTGCAGTAGTCTAGTGTGAGGGTTTATGGCAGGGGAAACAGTATTGCAGTAGTCTAGTGTGAGGGTTTATGGCAGGGGAAACAGTGTGGCAGTAGTCTAGTGTGAGGCTTTATGGCAGGGGAAACAGTGTTGCAGTAGTCTAGTGTGAGGGCTTATGGCAGGGGAAACAGTATTGCAGTAGTCTAGTGTCAGGGTTTATGGCAGGGGAAACAGTGTTGCAGTAGTCTAGTGTGAGGGTTTATGGCAGGGGAAACGGTGTTGCAGTAGTCTAGTGTGAGGGTTTATGGCAGGGGAAACAGTGTTGCAGTAGTCTAGTGTGAGGGTTTATGGCAGGGGAAACGGTGTTGCAGTAGTCTAGTGTGAGGGTTTATGGCAGGGGAAACAGTGTTGCAGTAGTCTAGTGTGAGGGTTTATGGCAGGGGAAACGGTGTTGCAGTAGTCTAGTGTGAGAGTTTATGGCAAAAGAAACAGTGTTGCAGTAGTCTAGTGTGAGGGTTTATGGCAGGGGAAACAGTGTTGCAGTAGTCTAGTGTGAGGGTTTATGGCAGGGGAAACGGTGTTGCAGTAGTCTAGTGTGAGAGTTTATGGCAAAAGAAACAGTGTTGCAGTAGTCTAGTGTGAGGGTTTATGGCAGGGGAAACAGTATTGCAGTAGTCTAGTGTGAGGGTTTATGGCAGGGGAAACAGTATTGCAGTAGTCTAGTGTGAGGGTTTATGGCAGGGGAAACAGTGTTGCAGTAGTCTAGTGTGAGGGTTTATGGCAGGGGAAACAGTATTGCAGTAGTCTAGTGTGAGGGTTTATGGCAGGGGAAACGGTGTTGCAGTAGTCTAGTGTGAGGGTTTATGGCAGGGGAAACAGTATTGCAGTAGTCTAGTGTGAGGGTTTATGGCAGGGGAAACAGTGTTGCAGTAGTCTAGTGTGAGGGTTTATGGCAGGGGAAACAGTGTTGCAGTAGTCTAGTGTGAGAGTTTATGGCAAAAGAAACAGTGTTGCAGTAGTCTAGTGTGAGGGTTTATGGCAGGGGAAACAGTATTGCAGTAGTCTAGTGTGAGGGTTTATGGCAGGGGAAACAGTGTGGCAGTAGTCTGTGAGGCTTTATGGCAGTAGTCTAGTGTGAGGGTTTATGGCAGGGGAAACAGTATTGCAGTAGTCTAGTGTGAGGGTTTATGGCAGGGGAAACAGTGTTGCAGTAGTCTAGTGTGAGGGTTTATGGCAGGGGAAACGGTGTTGCAGTAGTCTAGTGTGAGGGTTTATGGCAGGGGAAACGGTGTTGCAGTAGTCTAGTGTGAGGGTTTATGGCAGGGGAAACAGTGTTGCAGTAGTCTAGTGTGAGGGTTTATTGCAGGGGAAACAGTGTTGCAGTAGTCTAGTGTGAGGGTTTATGGCAGGGGAAACGGTGTTGCAGTAGTCTAGTGTGAGAGTTTATGGCAAAAGAAACAGTGTTGCAGTAGTCTAGTGTGAGGGTTTATGGCAGGGAAACAGTATTGCAGTAGTCTAGTGTGAGGGTTTATGGCAGGGGAAACAGTATTGCAGTAGTCTAGTGTGAGGGTTTATGGCAAAAGAAACAGTGTTGCAGTAGTCTAGTGTGAGGGTTTATGGCAGGGGAAACAGTATTGCAGTAGTCTAGTGTGAGGGTTTATGGCAGGGGAAACAGTATTGCAGTAGTCTAGTGTGAGGGTTTATGGCAGGGGAAACAGTATTGCAGTAGTCTAGTGTGAGGGTTTATGGCAGGGGAAACAGTATTGCAGTAGTCTAGTGTGAGGGTTTATGGCAGGGGAAACAGTGTTGCAGTAGTCTAGTGTGAGGGTTTATGGCAGGGGAAACGGTGTTGCAGTAGTCTAGTGTGAGGGTTTATGGCAGGGGAAACAGTATTGCAGTAGTCTAGTGTGAGGGTTTATGGCAGGGGAAACAGTATTGCAGTAGTCTAGTGTGAGGGTTTATTGCAGGGGAAACAGTGTTGCAGTAGTCTAGTGAGGGTTTATGGCAGGGGAAAGGTGTTGCAGTAGTCTAGTGTGAGGGTTTATGGCAGGGGAAACAGTATTGCAGTAGTCTAGTGTGAGGGTTTATGGCAGGGGAAACAGTATTGCAGTAGTTAGTGTGAGGGTTTATGGCAGGGGGAAACAGTATTGCAGTAGTCTAGTGTGAGGGTTTATGGCAGGGGAAACAGTGTTGCAGTAGTCTAGTGTGAGGGTTTATGACAGGGGAAACAGTATTGCAGTAGTCTAGTGTGAGGGTTTATGGCAGGGAAACAGTGTTGCAGTAGTCTAGTGTGAGGCTTTATGGCAGGGGAAACGGTGTTGCAGTAGTCTAGTGTGAGGGTTTATGGCAAAAGAAACAGTGTTGCAGTAGTCTAGTGTGAGGGTTTATGGCAGGGGAAACAGTATTGCAGTAGTCTAGTGTGAGGGTTTATGGCAGGGGAAACAGTGTTGCAGTAGTCTAGTGTGAGGCTTTATGGCAGGGGAAACGGTGTTGCAGTAGTCCAGTGTGAGGGTTTATGGCAGGGGAAACAGTATTGCAGTAGTCCAGTGTCAGGGTTTATGGCAGGGGAAACAGTGTTGCAGTAGTCTAGTGTGAGGGTTTATGGCAGGGGAAACAGTGTTGCAGTAGTCTAGTGTGAGGGTTTATGGCAGGGGAAACAGTGTTGCAGTAGTCTAGTGTGAGGGTTTATGGCAGGGGAAACGGTGTTGCAGTAGTCTAGTGTGAGGGTTTATGGCAAAAGAAACAGTGTTGCAGTAGTCTAGTGTGAGGGTTTATGGCAGGGGAAACAGTGTTGCAGTAGTCTAGTGTGAGGGTTTATGGCAGGGGAAACAGTGTTGCAGTAGTCTAGTGTGAGGGTTTATGGCAAAAGAAACAGTGTTGCAGTAGTCTAGTGTGAGGGTTTATGGCAGGGGAAACAGTATTGCAGTAGTCTAGTGTGAGGGTTTATGGCAGGGGAAACAGTATTGCAGTAGTCTAGTGTGAGGGTTTATGGCAGGGGAAACAGTTTTGCAGTAGTCTAGTGTGAGGGTTTATGGCAGGGGAAACACTATTGCAGTAGTCCAGTGTGAGGGTTTATGGCAGGGGAAACAGTATTGCAGTAGTCTAGTGTGAGGGTTTATGGCAGGGGAAACGGTGTTGCAGTAGTCTAGTGTGAGGGTTTATGGCAGGGGAAACAGTATTGCAGTAGTCCAGTGTGAGGGTTTATGGCAGGGGAAACAGTTTGCAGTAGTCTAGTGTGAGGGTTTATGGCAGGGGAAACAGTATTGCAGTAGTCTAGTGTGAGGGTTTATGGCAGGGGAAACAGTATTGCAGTAGTCTAGTGTGAGGGTTTATGGCAGGGGAAACAGTATTGCAGTAGTCTAGTGTGAGGGTTTATGGCAGGGGAAACAGTATTGCAGTAGTCTAGTGTGAGGGTTTATGGCAGGGGAAACAGTGTTGCAGTAGTCTAGTGTGAGGGTTTATGGCAGGGGAAACGGTGTTGCAGTAGTCTAGTGTGAGGGGGCAGGGGAAACAGTATTGCAGTAGTCTAGTGTGAGGGTTTATGGCAGGGGAAACAGTATTGCAGTAGTCCAGTGTGAGGGTTTATGGCAGGGGAAACAGTGTTGCAGTAGTCAGTGTGAGGGTTTATGGCAGGGGAAACAGTGTTGCAGTAGTCTAGTGTGAGGGTTTATGGCAGGGGAAACAGTATTGCAGTAGTCTAGTGTGAGGGTTTATAGCAGGGGAAACAGTGTTGCAGTAGTCCAGTGTGAGGGTTTATGGCAGGGGAAACAGTATTGCAGTAGTCTAGTGTGAGGGTTTATGGCAGGGAAACAGTATTGCAGTAGTCTAGTGTGAGGGTTTATGGCAGGGGAAACAGTGTTGCAGTAGTCTAGTGTGAGGGTTTATGGCAGGGGAAACAGTGTTGCAGTAGTCAGTGTGAGGGTTTATGACAGGGGAAACAGTATTGCAGTAGTCCAGTGTGAGGGTTTATGGCAGGGGAAACAGTGTTGCAGTAGTCTAGTGTGAGGGTTTATGGCAGGGGAAAAGGTGTTGCAGTAGTCTAGTGTGAGGGTTTATGGCAGGGGAAACGGTATTGCAGTAGTCTAGTGTGAGGGTTTATGGCAGGGGAAACAGTATTGCAGTAGTCTAGTGTGAGGGTTTATGGCAGGGGAAACAGTGTTGCAGTAGTCTAGTGTGAGGCTTTATGGCAGGGGAAACGGTGTTGCAGTAGAGTGAGGGTTTATGGCAGGGGAAACAGTATTGCAGTAGTCTAGTGTGAGGGTTTATGGCAGGGAAACAGTATTGCAGTAGTCTAGTGTCAGGGTTTATGGCAGGGGAAACAGTGTTGCAGTAGTCTAGTGTGAGGGTTTATGGCAGGGGAAACAGTGTTGCAGTAGTCTAGTGTGAGGGTTTATGGCAGGGGAAACAGTGTTGCAGTAGTCTAGTGTGAGGGTTTATGGCAAAGAAACAGTGTTGCAGTAGTCTAGTGTGAGGGTTTATGGCAGGGGGTGTTGCAGTAGTCTAGTGTGAGGGTTTATGGCAAAAGAAACAGTGTTGCAGTAGTCTAGTGTGAGGGTTTATGGCAGGGGAAACAGTATTGCAGTAGTCTAGTGTGAGGGTTTATGGCAGGGGAAACAGTATTGCAGTAGTCCAGTGAGGGTTTATGGCAAAAGAAACAGTGTTGCAGTAGTCCAGTGTGAGGGTTTATGGCAGGGAAACAGTATTGCAGTAGTCTAGTGTGAGGGTTTATGGCAGGGGAAACAGTATTGCAGTAGTCTAGTGTGAGGGTTTATGGCAGGGGAAACAGTTTTGCAGTAGTCTAGTGTGAGGGTTTATGGCAGGGGAAACAGTATTGCAGTAGTCTAGTGTGAGGGTTTATGGCAGGGGAAACAGTATTGCAGTAGTCTAGTGTGAGGGTTTATGGCAGGGGAAACGGTGTTGCAGTAGTCCAGTGTGAGGGTTTATGGCAGGGAAACAGTATTGCAGTAGTCCAGTGTGAGGGTTTATGGCAGGGGAAACAGTTTTGCAGTAGTCCAGTGTGAGGGTTTATGGCAGGGGAAACAGTATTGCAGTAGTCTAGTGTGAGGGTTTATGGCAGGGGAAACAGTATTGCAGTAGTCTAGTGTGAGGGTTTATGGCAGGGGAAACAGTATTGCAGTAGTCTAGTGTGAGGGTTTTGGCAGGGGAAACAGTATTGCAGTAGTCTAGTGTGAGGGTTTATGGCAGGGGAAACAGTGTTGCAGTAGTCAGTGTGGGTTTATGGCAGGGGAAACAGTATTGCAGTAGTCCAGTGTGAGGGTTTATGGCAGGGGAAACAGTATTGCAGTAGTCCAGTGTGAGGGTTTATGGCAGGGGAAACAGTATTGCAGTAGTCTAGTGTGAGGGTTTATGGCAGGGGAAACAGTATTGCAGTAGTCTAGTGTGAGGGTTTATGGCAGGGGAAACATTATTGCAGTAGTCTAGTGTGAGGGTTTATGGCAGGGGAAACAGTATTGCAGTAGTCTAGTGTGAGGGTTTATGGCAGGGAAACAGTATTGCAGTAGTCTAGTGTGAGGGTTTATGGCAGGGGAAACAGTGTTGCAGTAGTCCAGTGTGAGGGTTTATGGCAGGGGAAACAGTGTTGCAGTAGTCTAGTGTGAGGGTTTATGGCAGGGGAAACAGTATTGCAGTAGTCTAGTGTGAGGGTTTATGGCAGGGGAAACAGTATTGCAGTAGTCTAGTGTGAGGGTTTATGGCAGGGGAAACGGTGTTGCAGTAGTCAGTGTGAGGGTTTATGGCAGGGGAAACGGTGTTGCAGTAGTCTAGTGTGAGGGTTTATGGCAGGGGAAACAGTATTGCAGTAGTCCAGTGTGAGGGTTTATGGCAGGGGAAACAGTATTGCAGTAGTCCAGTGTGAGGGTTTATGGCAGGGGAAACGGTGTTGCAGTAGTCTAGTGTGAGGGTTTATGGCAGGGGAAACAGTATTGCAGTAGTCCAGTGTGAGGGTTTATGGCAGGGGAAACAGTATTGCAGTAGTCTAGTGTGAGGGTTTATGGCAGGGGAAACAGTATTGCAGTAGTCTAGTGTGAGGGTTTATGGCAGGGGAAACAGTATTGCAGTAGTCTAGTGTGAGGGTTTATGGCAGGGGAAACAGTATTGCAGTAGTCCAGTGTGAGGGTTTATGGCAGGGGAAACGGTGTTGCAGTAGTCCAGTGTGAGGGTTTATGGCAGGGGAAACAGTATTGCAGTAGTCTAGTGTGAGGGTTTATGGCAGGGGAAACAGTGTTGCAGTAGTCCAGTGTGAGGGTTTATGGCAGGGGAAACAGTATTGCAGTAGTCTAGTGTGAGGGTTTATGGCAGGGGAAACAGTATTGCAGTAGTCCAGTGTGAGGGTTTATGGCAGGGGAAACAGTATTGCAGTAGTCTAGTGTGAGGGTTTATGGCAGGGGAAACAGTATTGCAGTAGTCTAGTGTGAGGGTTTATGGCAGGGGAAACAGTATTGCAGTAGTCCAGTGTGAGGGTTTATGGCAGGGAAACATTATTGCAGTAGTCAGTGTGAGGGTTTATGGCAGGGGAAACAGTATTGCAGTAGTCTAGTGTGAGGGTTTATGGCAGGGGAAACAGTATTGCAGTAGTCTAGTGTGAGGGTTTATGGCAGGGGAAACAGTATTGCAGTAGTCTAGTGTGAGGGTTTATGGCAGGGGAAACGGTATTGCAGTAGTCCAGTGTGAGGGTTTATGGCAGGGGAAACAGTATTGCAGTAGTCTAGTGTGAGGGTTTATGGCAGGGGAAACAGTTTGCAGTAGTCTAGTGTGAGGGTTTATGGCAGGGGAAACAGTATTGCAGTAGTCTAGTGTGAGGGTTTATGGCAGGGGAAACAGTATTGCAGTAGTCTAGTGTGAGGGTTTATGGCAGGGGAAACAGTATTGCAGTAGTCTAGTGTGAGGGTTTTTGGCAGGGGAAACAGTATTGCAGTAGTCTAGTGTGAGGGTTTATGGCAGGGGAAACAGTGTTGCAGTAGTCTAGTGTGAGGGTTTATGGCAGGGGAAACGGTGTTGCAGTAGTCTAGTGTGAGGGTTTATGGCAGGGGAAACAGTATTGCAGTAGTCTAGTGTGAGGGTTTATGGCAGGGGGAAACAGTATTGCAGTAGTCTAGTGTGAGGGTTTATGGCAGGGAAACAGTATTGCAGTAGTCTAGTGTGAGGGTTTATGGCAGGGGAAACATTATTGCAGTAGTCTAGTGTGAGGGTTTATGGCAGGGGAAACAGTATTGCAGTAGTCTAGTGTGAGGGTTTATGGCAGGGGAAACAGTATTGCAGTAGTCTAGTGTGAGGGTTTATGGCAGGGGAAACAGTGTTGCAGTAGTCTAGTGTGAGGGTTTATGGCAGGGGAAACAGTGTTGCAGTAGTCTAGTGTGAGGGTTTATGGCAGGGGAAACAGTGTTGCAGTAGTCTAGTGTGAGGGTTTATGGCAGGGGAAACAGTATTGCAGTAGTCTAGTGTGAGGGTTTATGGCAGGGGAAACGGTGTTGCAGTAGTCTAGTGTGAGGGTTTATGGCAGGGGAAACAGTGTTGCAGTAGTCTAGTGTGAGGGTTTATGGCAGGGGAAACAGTATTGCAGTAGTCTAGTGTGAGGGTTTATGGCAGGGGAAACAGTATTGCAGTAGTCTAGTGTGAGGGTTTATGGCAGGGGAAACGGTGTTGCAGTAGTCTAGTGTGAGGGTTTATGGCAGGGAAACAGTATTGCAGTAGTCTAGTGTGAGGGTTTATGGCAGGGGAAACAGTATTGCAGTAGTCTAGTGTGAGGGTTTATGGCAGGGGAAACAGTATTGCAGTAGTCTAGTGTGAGGGTTTATGGCAGGGGAAACAGTATTGCAGTAGTCTAGTGTGAGGGTTTATGGCAGGGGAAACAGTATTGCAGTAGTCTAGTGTGAGGGTTTATGGCAGGGGAAACAGTGTTGCAGTAGTCTAGTGTGAGGGTTTATGGCAGGGGAAACAGTATTGCAGTAGTCTAGTGTGAGGGTTTATGGCAGGGAAACAGTGTTGCAGTAGTCTAGTGTGAGGGTTTATGGCAGGGAAACAGTATTGCAGTAGTCTAGTGTGAGGGTTTATGGCAGGGGAAACAGTATTGCAGTAGTCAGTGTGAGGGTTTATGACAGGGGAAACAGTATTGCAGTAGTCTAGTGTGAGGGTTTATGGCAGGGGAAACAGTATTGCAGTAGTCTAGTGTGAGGGTTTATGGCAGGGGAAACAGTATTGCAGTAGTCTAGTGTGAGGGTTTATGGCAGGGGAAACAGTATTGCAGTAGTCTAGTGTGAGGGTTTATGGCAGGGGAAACAGTATTGCAGTAGTCTAGTGTGAGGGTTTATGGCAGGGGAAACAGTATTGCAGTAGTCTAGTGTGAGGGTTTATGGCAGGGGAAACAGTATTGCAGTAGTCTAGTGTGAGGGTTTATGGCAGGGGAAACAGTATTGCAGTAGTCTAGTGTGAGGGTTTATGGCAGGGGAAACAGTATTGCAGTAGTCTAGTGTGAGGGTTTATGGCAGGGGAAACAGTATTGCAGTAGTCTAGTGTGAGGGTTTATGGCAGGGGAAACAGTATTGCAGTAGTCTAGTGTGAGGGTTTATGGCAGGGGAAACAGTGTTGCAGTAGTCTAGTGTGAGGGTTTATGGCAGGGGAAACGGTGTTGCAGTAGTCTAGTGTGAGGGTTTATGGCAGGGGAAACAGTATTGCAGTAGTCTAGTGTGAGGGTTTATGGCAGGGGAAACAGTATTGCAGTAGTCTAGTGTGAGGGTTTATGGCAGGGGAAACGGTGTTGCAGTAGTCTAGTGTGAGGGTTTATGGCAGGGGAAACGGTGTTGCAGTAGTCTAGTGTGAGGGTTTATGGCAGGGGAAACAGTATTGCAGTAGTCTAGTGTGAGGGTTTATGGCAGGGGAAACGGTATTGCAGTAGTCTAGTGTGAGGGTTTATGGCAGGGGAAACGGTGTTGCAGTAGTCTAGTGTGAGGGTTTATGGCAGGGGAAACGGTGTTGCAGTAGTCTAGTGTGAGGGTTTATGGCAGGGGAAACAGTATTGCAGTAGTCTAGTGTGAGGGTTTATGGCAGGGGAAACAGTATTGCAGTAGTCTAGTGTGAGGGTTTATGGCAGGGGAAACGGTGTTGCAGTAGTCTAGTGTGAGGGTTTATGGCAGGGGAAACGGTGTTGCAGTAGTCTAGTGTGAGGGTTTATGGCAGGGGAAACAGTATTGCAGTAGTCTAGTGTGAGGGTTTATGGCAGGGGAAACAGTATTGCAGTAGTCTAGTGTGAGGGTTTATGGCAGGGGAAGGGTATTGCAGTAGTCTAGTGTGAGGGTTTATGGCAGGGGAAACAGTATTGCAGTAGTCTAGTGTGAGGGTTTATGGCAGGGGAAACAGTATTGCAGTAGTCTAGTGTGAGGGTTTATGGCAGGGGAAACAGTATTGCAGTAGTCTAGTGTGAGGGTTTATGGCAGGGGAAACAGTGTTGCAGTAGTCTAGTGTGAGGGTTTATGGCAGGGAAACAGTATTGCAGTAGTCTAGTGTGAGGGTTTATGGCAGGGGAAACAATTGCAGTAGTCTAGTGTGAGGGTTTATGGCAGGGGAAACAGTATTGCAGTAGTCTAGTGTGAGGGTTTATGGCAGGGGAAACAGTATTGCAGTAGTCTAGTGTGAGGGTTTATGGCAGGGGAAACAGTATTGCAGTAGTCTAGTGTGAGGGTTTATGGCAGGGGAAACAGTATTGCAGTAGTCTAGTGTGAGGGTTTATGGCAGGGGAAACAGTATTGCAGTAGTCTAGTGTGAGGGTTTATGGCAGGGGAAACGGTGTTGCAGTAGTCTAGTGTGAGGGTTTATGGCAGGGGAAACAGTGTTGCAGTAGTCTAGTGTGAGGGTTTATGGCAGGGGAAACGGTGTTGCAGTAGTCTAGTGTGAGGGTTTATGGCAGGGGAAACAGTGTTGCAGTAGTCTAGTGTGAGGGTTTATGGCAGGGGAAACAGTATTGCAGTAGTCTAGTGTGAGGGTTTATGGCAGGGGAAACAGTATTGCAGTAGTCTAGTGTGAGGGTTTATGGCAGGGGAAACAGTATTGCAGTAGTCTAGTGTGAGGGTTTATGGCAGGGGAAACGGTGTTGCAGTAGTCTAGTGTGAGGGTTTATGGCAGGGAAACAGTATTGCAGTAGTCTAGTGTGAGGGTTTATGGCAGGGGAAACAGTGTTGCAGTAGTCTAGTGTGAGGGTTTATGGCAGGGGAAACAGTATTGCAGTAGTCTAGTGTGAGGGTTTATGGCAGGGGAAACAGTATTGCAGTAGTCTAGTGTGAGGGTTTATGGCAGGGGAAACAGTGTTGCAGTAGTCTAGTGTGAGGGTTTATGGCAGGGAAACAGTATTGCAGTAGTCTAGTGTGAGGGTTTATGGCAGGGGAAACAGTGTTGCAGTAGTCTAGTGTGAGGGTTTATGGCAGGGGAAACAGTATTGCAGTAGTCTAGTGTGAGGGTTTATGGCAGGGAAACAGTATTGCAGTAGTCTAGTGTGAGGGTTTATGGCAGGGGAAACAGTATTGCAGTAGTCTAGTGTGAGGGTTTATGGCAGGGGAAACAGTATTGCAGTAGTCTAGTGTGAGGGTTTATGGCAGGGGAAACAGTGTTGCAGTAGTCTAGTGTGAGGGTTTATGGCAGGGGAAACAGTATTGCAGTAGTCTAGTGTGAGGGTTTATGGCAGGGGAAACAGTGTTGCAGTAGTCTAGTGTGAGGGTTTATGGCAGGGGAAACAGTATTGCAGTAGTCTAGTGTGAGGGTTTATGGCAGGGGAAACAGTATTGCAGTAGTCTAGTGTGAGGGTTTATGGCAGGGGAAACAGTATTGCAGTAGTCTAGTGTGAGGGTTTATGGCAGGGGAAACAGTATTGCAGTAGTCTAGTGTGAGGGTTTATGGCAGGGGAAACAGTATTGCAGTAGTCTAGTGTGAGGGTTTATGGCAGGGGAAACAGTATTGCAGTAGTCTAGTGTGAGGGTTTATGGCAGGGGAAACAGTATTGCAGTAGTCTAGTGTGAGGGTTTATGGCAGGGGAAACAGTATTGCAGTAGTCTAGTGTGTGGTGCGGGAATAATGACAAGCAAACTTGGGGAGCTTTGTGTTCACATTGCTCTAAAAAAGGGAACCGGACCAGAGGAATTCAAGCGAACAGAAGTCAGACCACCTGTCTCGAGGTCTCAGTTCGGTTAGCGTCTGGGGCTCTTTTGAGGGGTCTGAGTTCCTTTGGAGTGTTCATACTGCACACAAACAATAAGCGAAACGCACTGAATTCATTAGAATTGGCTGAGTCGATATGGTTTGACGTGGTTCTTCTCTTAAAATGTTCTGTTACATATTTGACATTGCGCCACATTATTTTCACCATCTGCTGAAAAACAAGGAATGATTCGGGTTTCTTTAGACATATTTGGTATTTTGGTTCCTGCAATTGTTTGGTTCCTGCAAGTCCTCCATACACAGGCTCACACACACATTTAACTTTTTATATAATATTCAATAGTTATGCCAAATCAGTAATTATGATTGAATGGTCTCTAGACGGAATTGGCTATTGCTCCTGTCAGATTGACCAGATTATTATTTGCAATAATTCTGGAACAGGCTCTCAGCTACTTTTTTGTAATGTCCACTGATATTGTGTATATTTTTATTTATTTATTGCAGAGTGAAAAGTAAAGGGAGACCTGTCAGAACCAGGCTATGGGATGCGGCGGGGGGGAAGTAGGAGGGTAGAGCGAGACAAGACATTCAAAGCCCCCCCCCTACTTTTCTTTACTCAAGTGGAGAGAGAGACAAATAGCTAGGCTGTTGTCAATACTAGTATTGTTTTTAATTTCGTAAAGCAGTTTGTGTTTCTTAACCAGGCAAAGCTAAATAGTTGGCTGGTGACTTCGGGGTTACGGGGAATCAAGAGTGTCGCTTGCGTGATGTGTAGCCTATGGACGGAGGTGGAGCAGGAGCGGAGCCTGCCTGCCTGTCTGCCCACATCTAACACTTCCGTCGCTGCAGCTCACCAGCTGATGTAAAGGCACTGCATGGTCAATCTGGAATCTGCATTGGCCGTGTAGCATTTACGGTGATACGGCCTCTGCAGAAGTCAGGGCATTCATACTTCTCGTGGATTGCGGGACAGCGCAGAGCTGTTGTGAAGGACGTTGTCAAGGAAGTGAGTTTGTGTTTATACAGGACCTCCCGCCCTCACCTACCGTCAACCAGTCATGTCAATGCGGCGCTATACCGAGCCCCCCGCATTGTTAGGGCGATGGAGGGCGATGCGGTATGGAGCACAATTTGGCCTCTGCATGCCTCTGGAGGCTCCGCAATTGCGTCACACCCTCCATAAAGTGCCTCCGACCACATGTTCAGATTAAGCGATATATAATTGGCTTTAAAAATGCTAACAGTTACAAACATGTCCTCTCTACTATCTATTCTTCCTGTCGTGAGGATTCAACATGTTTTAATCATTTATCTGGGGCTCTTGAGTGGCGCAACTGTTTAAGGCACTGCATCTCAGTGCTTGAGACGTCACTACAGACACCCTGGTTTGAATCCAGGCTGTATCACAACCCGTCTGTAATTGGGAGTCCCATAGGGCGGCGCACAATTGGCCCAGCATCGTCTGGTGTTGCCCAGTGTAGGCCGTCATTGTAAATACGAATTTGTTCTTAACTGACTTGCCTAGTTAAATAAATAAATACAAATTTGAACATCACCGACAAGCCACTTTATCGGTCACTGGCAAAGTCTCGACATGGGCTTCGAAGTCTAGGAAAATACAAAACAAGATCTTTGTTTTACTTGACCTGATGCGACAACATAGGCATATCACCACGTTGCATGATTTATGAATGGCAACACTCACTGTTCAGTTGTCAAAGCACAGTAAATAGCCTTTGCTCCCCGACTCTGTGGCTGTACAGGTCTATGAAGCACGCAAAAGAAAATAAATGGATGTGCCACTAAACAGTAATGTAAGTGGATTTCTACTCATCGTTACCACTTACATTACACGGGACGTGTAAATTCACTCACAGGAGATGATGAAGAAGCATCATGCTCTCCCTCCTCCGTGAAAAGAAATTAGAATGCAACCAACCAAAGCATACAAAAAAAACAGGTACAGAGTTGAGGGACAGACGGCAGACTGACGAACCAACAGTTCCCTTGTCGTCACTCACCTTGTGACTGACGCCGAGATATAGCGTTCATTCTAGCTGGAGAAGACGGTGTCAAATCAAATCAAATCAAATCCAAATGTATTTGTCACATACACATGGTTAGCAGATGTTAATGCGAGTGTAGCGAAATGCTTGTGCTTCTAGTTCCGACAATGCAGTGATAACCAACAAGTAATCTAACTAACAATTCCAAAACTACTCTTATACACAGTGTAAGGGGATAAAGAATATGTACATAAGGATATATGAATGAGTGATTGTACAGAGCAGCATACAGTAGATGGTATCGAGTACAGTATATACATATGAGTTGAGTATGTAGACAAAGTAAACAAAGTGGCAAAGTTAAAGTGGCTAGTGATACATGTATTACATAAGGATGCAGTCGATGATGTAGAGTACAGTATATACGTATGCATATGAGATTAATAATGTAGGGTAAGTAACATTATATAAGGTAGCATTGTTTAAAGTGGCTAGTGATATATTTACATAATTTCCCATCAATTCCCATTATTAAAGTGGATGGAGTTGGGTCAGTGTCAATGATAGTGTGTTGGCAGCAGCCACTCAATGTTAGTGGTGGCTGTTTAACAGTCTGATGGCCTTGAGATAGAAGCTGTTTCTCAGTCTTTCGGTCCCAGCTTTGATGCACCTGTACTGACCTCGCCTTCTGGATGATAGCGGGTGAACAGGCAGTGGTTCGGGTGGTTGATGTCCTTGATGATCTTTATGGCCTTCCTGTAACATCGGGTGGTGTAGGTGTCCTGGAGGGCAGGTAGTTTGCCCCCGGTGATGCGTTGTGCAGACCTCACTACCCTCTGGAGAGCCTTACGGTTGAGGGCGGAGCAGTTGCCGTACCAGGCGGTGATACAGCCCGCCAGGATGCTCTCGATTGTGCATCTGTAGAAGTTTGTGAGTGCTTTTGGTGACAAGCCGAATTTCTTCAGCCTCCTGAGGTTGAAGAGGCGCTGCTGCGCCTTCTTCACGACTCTGTCAGTGTGAGTGGACCAATTCAGTTTGTCTGTGATGTGTATGCCGAGGAACTTAAAACTTGCTACCCTCTCCACTACTGTTCCATCGATGTGGATAGGGGGGTGTTCCCTCTGCTGTTTCCTGAAGTCCACAATCATCTCCTTAGTTTTGTTGACGTTGAGTGTGAGGTTATTTTCCTGACACAACACTCCGAGGGCCCTCACCTCCTCCCTGTAGGCCGTCTCGTCGTTGTTGGTAATCAAGCCTACCACTGTTGTGTCGTCCGCAAACTTGATGATTGAGTTGGAGGCGTGCGTGGCCACGCAGTCGTGGGTGAACAGGGAGTACAGGAGAGGGCTCAGAACGCACCCTTGTGGGGCCCCCGTGTTGAGGATCAGCGGGGAGGAGATGTTGTTGCCTACCCTCACCACCTGGGGGCGGCCCGTCAGGAAGTCCAGTACCCAGTTGCACAGGGCGGGGTCGAGACCCAGGGTCTCGAGCTTGATGCCGAGCTTGGAGGGTACTATGGTGTTGAATGCCGAGCTGTAGTCGATGAACAGCATTCTCACATAGGTATTCCTCTTGTCCAGGTGGGTTAGGGCAGTGTGCAGTGTGGTTGAGATTGCATCAATGGACCTATTTGGGCGGTAAGCAAATTGGAGTGGGTCTAGGGTGTCAGGTAGGGTGGAGGTGATATGGTCCTTGACTAGTCTCTCAAAGCACTTCATGATGACGGAAGTGAGTGCTACGGGGCGGTAGTCGTTTAGCTCAGTTACCTTAGCTTTCTTGGGAACAGGAACAATGGTGGCCCTCTTGAAGCATGTGGGAACAGCAGACTGGTATAGGGATTGATTGAATATGTCCGTAAACACACCGGCCAGCTGGTCTGCGCATGCTCTGCGGGCGCGGCTGGGGATGCCGTCTGGGCCTGCAGCCTTGCGAGGGTTAACACGTTTAAATGTCTTACTCACCTCGGCTGCAGTGAAGGAGAGACCGCATGTTTTCGTTGCAGGCCGTGTCAGTGGCACTGTATTGTCCTCAAAGCGGGCAAAAAAGTTATTTAGTCTGCCTGGGAGCAAGACATCCTGGTCCGTGACTGGGCTGGGTTTCTTCTTGTAGTCCGTGATTGACTGTAGACCCTGCCACATGCCTCTTGTGTCTGAGCCATTGAATTGAGATTCCACTTTGTCTCTGTACTGACGCTTAGCTTGTTTAATAGCCTTGCGGAGGGAATAGCTGCATTGATTATATTCGGACATGTTACCAGACACCTTGCCCTGATTAAAAGCAGTGGTTCGCGCTTTCAGTTTCACGCGAATGCTGCCATCAATCCACGGTTTCTGGTTAGGGAATGTTTTTATCGTTGCTATGGGAACGACATCTTCGACGCACGTTCTAATGAACTCGCACACCGAATCAGCGTATTCGTCAATATTTTTATCTGACGCAATACGAAACATGTCCCAGTCCACGTGATGGAAGCAGTCTCGGAGTGTGGAGTCAGCTTGGTCTGACCAGCGTTGGACAGACCTCAGCGTGGGAGCCTCTTGTTTTAGTTTCTGCCTGTAGGCAGGGATCAGCAAAATGGAGTCGTCGTCAGCTTTTCCGAAAGGAGGGCGGGGGAGGGCCTTATTTGCGTCGCGGAAGTTAGAATAGCAACGATCCAAGGTTTTACCACCCCTGGTTGCGCAATCGATATGCTGATAAAATTTAGGGAGTCTTGTTTTCAGATTGGCCTTGTTAAAATCCCCATGAATGCAGCCTCCAGATAAATGGTTTCCAGTTTGCAAAGAGTTAAATAAAGTTTGTTCAGAGCCATCGATGTGTCTGCTTGGGGGGGGGATATATACGGCTGTGATTATAATCAAAGAGAATTCTCTTGGAAGATAATGCGGTCTACATTTGATTGTGAGGAATTCTAAATCAGGTGAACAGAAGGATTTGAGTTCCTGTATGTTTCCTTCATCACACCATGTCTCGTTAGTCATGAGGCATACGCCCCCGCCACTCTTCTTACCAGAAAGTTGTTTGTTTCTGTCGGCGCGATGCGTGGAGAAACCCGTTGGCTGCACCGCATCGGATAGCGTCTTCCCAGTGAGCCATGTTTCGGTGAAGCATAGGACGTTGCAGTCTCTGATGTCCCTCTGGAATGCCACCCTTGCTCGGATTTCGTCAACCTTGTTGTCAAGAGACTGGATATTGGCAAGAAGAATGCTAGGTAGTGGTGCGCGATGTGCCCTTTTTCGGAGTCTGACCAGAAGACTGCCTCGTTTCCCTCTTTTTCTGAGTCGTTTTCTTGGGTCGCTGCATGCGATCCATTCCGTTGTCCTGTTTGTAAGGCAGAACACAGGATCCGCGTCGCGGAAAACATATTCTTGGTCGTACTGATGGTGAGTTGACGCTGATCTTATATTCAGTGGTCTGTACAGACTTTTCTGACGAGCCAATGTAAAGCTTTTACATGAAAAGAGGCTTGGTTCATTTATGACATCTGCAGGTAGCCTAGCATTTGGCCAGTCACCGAAAGGTCGCTGGGTCAAATATCTGAGCTGACAAGGTGAAAAATCTGACCAGGTGAAAAATCACTTTAACCCTAATTTGCTGCAGGTGTTGTAACGTACTGGGTGTAATGGGTGAGAAGTCAGGCGCAGGAAGCAGAGAGTTCAGGGTGGTGCTATATTTAATGCACAAAACGGAGAACATACGCCAACCCCACAAAAACACAGGGTGCACTACAAAACACATGCCCCAAACACGGGGACTTAAACTGTCCAGCAAAACACCACGAAATGGGAAACACGTAACCCTACCGAAGGTGGCAGCGAGTAGGCTGGTGACGACGACCGCTGAGCGCCACCCGAACAGGAAGGGGAGCCACCTTCGGTAGGAGTCATGACAGGTGTGCCATACTAATATGACTGAACCTGTAAAACAACACAATTCACTGCACCTTATCCTGTGTGACAATAAAACAACTTATTTTGTGGAGAAAGTGGCCGGCTTACAATGAGTCTGTTATCGGCGCTTATGGAAAACACTGGAGAAAGAGAGAGACAGGATAAGGCTAATCCTGACTGTGTGTCTGTGTCTGTCTGTGTGTTTCTGAGACGAATGGCTCAGCTTTGTCTCTCTAACCGTCACTCTTTCAGCTTACTGGACACAGACAGATGGAGAGATCTTAAGAGTCAGTCATGTTCCAGTAGCTGAGAGAGATTGAGAGACAGACAGATGAAAGAGGCGTTGACGGAGAAGGGGGTGAGATAAAGACTGAGGGAGAGAGGAGACAGGAGTGAGAGGTTAACAGAGCTAATATAAGACAGGGGAGAAAGAGAGGCATAGATACTGTGTTTGGGCCGTGTGTGTATGTGTGTGTGTGTGTGTGTGTGTGTGTGTGTGTGTGTGTGTGTGTGTGTGTGTGTGTGTGTGTGTGTGTGTGTGTGTGTGTGTGGGGCAGTGGTCTGACTTTCAGTTTCGTCTGGCACAATCAGACAGAGCTGAACTAATGGAAGCTTAATGGCAGTGATGCTGTGTTTTGATGTTCCTTGAGCAGACACACACACACACACACACCGTCTACCTGTTTGTCAGCTCTGTGTTTTCTTCCGTCTCTCTGACTGGCTTTGTCGTTCTCGTCAAGGCCCTCTAGTATATCTCTCTCTCTCTCTCTCACACACACACACACACACACACACACACACACACACACACACACACACACACACACACACACACACACACACACACACACACACACACACACACACACACACACACACACACACACACACACACACACACACACACACACACACACACACACACACACACACACACACACACAGTCTACCTGTTTGTCAGCTCTGTGTTTTCTTCCGTCTCTCTGACTGGCTTTGTCGTTCTCGTCAAGGCCCTCTAGTATATCTCACACACACACATACAGTGGAATAGTTTCCTTGGAAACGGTTGTATGATTATGAAGAAAACAGATATCTTTGTGTGTGTGTGTGAGAAACACAGGCTCCCCTGTGTGAAAGCGCTTGATGAAAAGCAGGTGAGTGTGTGATTGTGTGAGGAAGACAGCGGAAACACCTGCCTTTACAATTGCACGCATGTCACAGATACGCTGCTGCAATCAGATGTACTCTCTGTCTATATCTCTATCTCCATCTGTACCTCCATGTGTCTTTCATTCTACTGTCTCTTTCTATTTTTGCTGCACTGGTCTCTTTGTCTCTCACCATCTCTCGCTAGCAGTCACTGCTTTCTCTTTCTCAATTTCTCTCCCCTCTGTGTCTATCTCTGTTGCTCTTTCTCTCTCAATTTCCATTTCTATCCCACTGTCTCTCTCCAAGACTATCTCTCGCCTTCCCTCAGGCAGTGATGTTAACCCTGAATGTCACCTAAATAGCTGCACAGTCATCACATTCACCATAATGGGTACTCCATAACCTTTATAAGGGAAGCCCACTCCTTCTCCTCTCCCTCTTTGCCCCCTCTCTGTCTACGTCTTTCTCCTTCCCTCCGTCTCTGCCCCCCAGTTCCAGCCTTTCTCTCTCTCTTCTGTCTCTCTCTTTCTCTCTCTCTATCTCTCTCTCTTAGCCATGTAGTACAGATGTCGGCTCTTAACGTGATCACTCTTTTGTCGCAGAGAATTTTCCTGTTGCATCAGGAAATTCAAATGAGCCGTGTGAATCTCTGAAAATGAGCGGTTCTCTTTCTCTCCATGTGGGGGCCTACAAGCCCTCAGTCCAGCCTCTCTCAGCCTACTGCGTACAGTCTGAGCACTGATGGAGGGATTGTGCGTTCCTGGTGTAACTCGGGCAGTTGTTGTTGCCAATCCAGTACCTGTCCCACAAGTGTGACGTTCGGATGTACCGATTCTGTGCAGGTGTTGTTACACGTGGTCTGCAACTGCGAGGACAATCAGCTCTCCGTCCTGTCTCCCTGTAGCCCTGTCTTAGGCTTCTCATAGTACGGACATTGCAATTTATTTCCCTGGCCACATCTGCAGTCCTCATGCCTCCTTGCAGCATGCCTAAGGCACGTTCACGCAGATGAGCAGGGACCTTGGGCATCTTTCTTTTGGTGTTTTTCAGAGTCAGTAGAAAGGCCTCTTTAGTGTCCTAAGATTTCAGAACTATGACCTTAATTGCTTACCGTCTGTAAGCTGTTCGTGTCTTAACGACCGTTCCACAGGTGCATGTTCATTAATTGTTTATGGTTCATTGAACAAGCATGGAAAACAGTGTTTAAACCCTTTACAATTAAGATCTGTGAAGTTATTTGGATTTTTACAAATTATCTTTGAAAGACAGGGTCCTGAAAAAGGGACGTTTCTTCTTTTGCTGAGTTTATAATGTGAAATGTGATCTAGCGAAGAACCTGAGTGTGTTGGGTGCACAATTCCGCAGGTACTTTCCCGAAATGGATGACACAAACAACTGGATTCGTTATCCCTTTCATGCCCTGCCTCCAATCCACTTACCGATATCTAAACAAGAGAGCCTCATTGAAATTGCAACAAGCGCTTCTGTGAAAATGTTATTTAATCAGAAGCCGCGGACAGATTTCTGGATTGTGCTGTGCTCAGACTATCCGGCCTTGATGCCCTTTGCCTCCACGTACCTATGTGAGAGTGGATTCTTGGCCCTCACTAGCATGAAAACAAAATGCTGGCATACACCGTGTGTGGAAAATTATTTAAGACTGAGACTGTCCCCAATAGAACCCAACATTGCAGAGTTGTGTGTATCCTTTCAAGCACACCCTTCTTCACAATTTTCGATTAACAAGTAAGGTTTTATATGTAAGATGGATAAAGAAAGAGCAAAATGATTGATTATTATAATATTATTATTTGTGCCCGTGTCCTATAAGAGCTCTTTGTCACTTCCTACTAGCCGGGTTGTGACAAAAATTCACACTCAATCTTATGTTTAATAAATGTATCTTATAGTGTGTGTGTGACAGGCTTACAATGATGGCAAAAAAAACAAATTTGAGAGTGCGCTGACCATGGTGCTAGAGGGGGTACGCATCTGGAGATTGAATGTGTTTGAAGGGGTACGGGACTATAAAAAGTTTGGGAACCACTGCCCTAGATGTTGGAACATTGCTATAGGGACTTGCTTCCATTCAGCCACAAGAGCATTAGTGAGTTCAGGCACTGATGTCTTTTGTGATCCAATACGTAATATTACTTATCATAATTTGCTTTTAATCCAGAGAGGATAGCAAAAGTATCTAGTATCTAGTATTAGGCCTGGCTCGCAGTCGCCGTTACAATTCATCCCAAAGGTGTTCGATGGGGTTGAGGTCAGGGCTCTGTGCAGGCCAGTCAAGTTCTTCCACACCAATCTCAACAAACCATTTCTGTATGGACCTCGCTTTTTCCACAGAGGCATTGTCCTGCTGAAGCAGGTAACAGGCCTTCCCCCAACTCTTGCCACAAAGTTGGAAGTGCAGAGTCATCTATATTGTCATTGTATGCTGTAGCGTTAAAATTTCCCTTCACTGGAACTAAGGGGCCTAGCCTGAACCATGAAAAACAGCCCCAGACCGTTATTCCTCCTCCACCAAACTTACAGTCGGCTCTATGCATTGGGGCAGGTAGAGTTCTCCTGGCATACGTCAAACCCAGATTTGTCCGTCGGACTGCCAGATGGTGAAGCGTGATTATTCACGCCAGAGAACGCGTTTCCACTTATAGTTAGGCTGTGTATAATTTGTCAATACAGTTCTGGTCTTTGGTGTGGATTGAAAGCCTGTATCGCGCGGCTTTAATGTGTCTCTACGTTTATGCATTTGATCCTAAGACAATTTCATTGAGCCGAAAACACTTTTCTTCAGACTTTTTTTTTCTTACTTCTTGAAAACAATGAAATGAATGCAATTCACGTATAAGGCTAGTGTAGACTCAGGCAGGTCACCAATACTGGGCCAAAACTGGGCCAAAACTCGGAGCCGGAGCATGCCGCTTAGACCACTGCTCTACGACAGTTCACAATGCTCTAGTGAGCACTAAGAATACCATAAATGCTGATGATACATAGGCGCCTTATTTTTTAGTGTTTTGCTTTCAGCCTTCCCCACACCGTCGCCCTAACCTTGACCACTCTGAATTATGCCTAAACTATTAACCTTCGGGTTGTGTCTGTTTTAACCCTGTAACCATGCAGAATTAACCCTGTAACCATGCAGAATTAACCTTGTAACCATGCAGAATTACCCTTGTAACCATGCAGAATTACCCTTGTAACCATGCAGAATTACCCTTGTAACCATGCAGAATTACCCTTGTAACCATGCAGAATTACCCTTGTAACCATGCAGAATGAACCTTGTAACCATGCAGAATGAACCTTGTAACCATGCAGAATTACCCTTGTAACCATGCAGAATTACCCTTGTGACCATGCAGAATTACCCTTGTAACCATGCAGAATTACCCTTGTAACCATGCAGAATTACCCTTGTAACCATGCAGAATGAACCTTGTAACCATGCAGAATGAACCTTGTAACCATGCAGAATTACCCTTGTAACCATGCAGAATTAACCTTGTAACCAAGCAGAATGAACCTTGTAACCATGCAGAATTACCCTTGTAACCATGCAGAATTACCCTTGTGACCATGCAGAATTACCCTTGTAACCATGCAGAATTAACCTTGTAACCATGCAGAATGAACCTTGTAACCATGCAGAATTCATGCGTACCAAATACACGTTCATTAATGAGTCAAAGGGATGTGGGCCGGATTCAAAACCACGCCGACTCTGGCATGTGTGTCCCGGGGTTTGTGGCTCTAACCACACGGACACTGAGGAAACCAATAATGTGTTCTGTCTATTGCTTGCCTTCAACATACACTGAGTGTACAAAACATTAGGAACACCTTCCTAATATTGAGTAGTACCCACTTTTGCCCTCAGAACAGCCTCAATTCGTCAGGGTATGGACTCAATATGGTGTCGAAAGTGTTCCACAGGGATGCTGGCCCATGTTGACTCTAATGCTTCTCACAGTTGTGTCAAGTTAGCTGTATGTCCTTTGGGTGGTGGGCCATTCTTGATATACACGGGAAAGTATTGAGTGTAAAAAACCCAGCAGCATTGCAGTTAAATCATTCACCCTCTGAATGACACACGGACAATCCATGTCTCAATTGTCTCAAGGTGTAAAAATCCTTCTTTAACTCGTCTCCTCCCCTTCATCTACACGGATTTAATTGGATTTAACAAGTGACATCAATAAGGGATCATAGCTTTCACCTGGATTAACCTAGTCAGCCTATGCCATGGAAAGAGCAGGTGCTCCTCATGTTTAGTACACTTAGTGTATAATAAAACAATTTTCCCTGACAGAAAATACCTCGACCCCCTACACATTTGTACATTTATTATAATCCACATTAGAATTCACGTAAGACTGCATGTAACCTAAATAAGGTACGATGTAGGTACGGTGTGCATTGTATACAAACACTGCTTCGAGCTGCCTCCTTGCTGCGATTCAAAATATTTATTCAGATATTCAAATTCCTCCTGTGATGAAAAGGGTCAAATAAAGTACTGACACCTGTAGTTAGGAGTTCAGCCACACTGACCTCTTCAGTATGTGTGTTCCTATCTATGTCTTTAATCATTGTCTGAGTGCTCAGCATTGTGTGTGTGTGTGTGTGTGTGTGTGTGTGTGTGTGTGTGTGTGTGTGTGTGTGTGTGTGTGTGTGTGTGTGTGTGTGTGTGTGTGTGTGTGTCCACAGTCAGAGTTGTTTTAAAAAAAAGATTAGCTGCTGTAATCTGTTTTGTTTGGGTGGTTAAGTTGAATAGGTTTACACATACTGCAGTTTGTGTGCACATTACTGGTGCTCTGAGACAGCTAAGTAACTGAGCGAACGCAAAACGCCCACACACACTCACAACGGCACACCGACACACACACACACACACACACACACACACACACACACACACACACACACACACACACACACACACACACACACACACACACACACACACACACACACACACACACACACACACACACACACAGAGAGAGGGAAAGAGAACCTCTGTCAGAGTGTTCTGTGGGGGTGATAGTGATTCTCTCTACTCGCTGTGAGCCGGGGAACGAGGAGCCACCGGAGAACGCTCTCTATGCTCACCTCTATTAACACCTTCATGAAAACGTCACATAGTTGGAAGTGAGGGATGGAGGGAGAAAGTGAGGGGTGGAGGGAGGTAGTGAGTGAGTGTCACACACTGGCTGTTCAGGAGGGAAGAAATTATAGAATTAGTGAGGGAGGAAGGGATGTGTTTAAGTGTCTACCCATGTATTTTTGATAGTCTGGTACTGTGCTCTGATTCTAAAGTCCAAGACACATTTCGAGGCCATCACTGCCGTATAATATGGCTACCTAACACGTCCATTAAGAGCGAGAGAGATGATATAAAATAAGGAGAGGGGGACGAGGGAAGAATAGAGCGGGATAGTATACTAGGAATTTAATCTATAGGGAAACTGCCTGTTAGAATGCAGTTTTATGAGGCAGTGGTTGGGGATTAAGAACATCAGAGATGAGAGATGAATGGGAAGCCCCAACCCTGTCCGTAGCCTGTGTGTGTGTGTGTGTGTGTGTGTGTGTGTGTGTGTGTGTGTGTGTGTGTGTGTGTGTGTGTGTGTGTGTGTGTGTGTGTTTCCGTGCGCGCATGGGCACCTGATTTTGTCTGAAAGTGGGGGTGTCCTACCAACCCACAAACATCCTGCCCCCTTTCCTGAAAATCCCACCCACAGTGACCGATTGACAGGTCTGAAACCCTACCAACTCTGTGACTCTCAAATATCCTGCGCCTCCTCTTACAATCCCACCCAACGGATTAATTGACAGGCCAAACTGTTAAGAATGGTGCCAGGATAATCCATGAGAATGAGGAAATAACATTATTAAAATCTGAGATATCTGAATTTTATACTTGAAAGGTAAAAAAAAAAACTTTGTTAAATTGCACATTAAGTTTCATCTTCTTTTTGTCACAAATAATGCAATCACAATAATGTAGTACAATTACAACTGTGATCTTTGATTTATCTTTTAACAATTGTCTTTCTCAATATGGCACTGTTATCTGGTAGGGCATTGCACAATAACTGTAAACTTGAAAAGCAAACAGGCGTTTTACATTTAAATTTGCTCTTTAATTATGTTCACATAAAAATAATATTGCAAACATATGATTAATTTATCATTATCAAATGTGCTTTTTTTGGCAGTTATATATTGTATATCCATAAATGGTGGGCCCAAATCTGCAATAGAAAGAATAAAATCTAGATTCCGTAATATGGGTCATATTTGAACAGCCGGGGTCTCCAACCTCATCTTTGATAAACGCTACTTCAAACCAAAAAATGTCACAGTTCTTGACGCAAACTGGTGCTCCTGGCACCTACTGCCATACCCCTTCAAAGGCACTTAAATCGTTTGTCTTGCACATTCACCCTCTGAATGACACAAAACAATCCATGTATCAATTCTATCAAGCCTTAAAAATCCTTCTTTAACATGTCTCCACCCCTTCATCTACACTGATTTCAATTGGATTTAACAAGTGACATCAATAAGGGATCACAGCATTCACCTGGATTCACCTGGTCAGTCCATGTTTTGGAAAGAGCAGGTGTTCCTAATGCTTTGTACGCTCAGTGTATAACAAACATGTGTGGTGGAGAATATGCAAGCAACCAATCTGTTTGGGTTATGGTCATTTACTTGCGTTAATGATTTTATCTAAAAAGGCAGGAAATGTCTCACATATAATTTGTTTAGGGATTCAATTGTTCAGTGCCGGCAATGTGTTGGCATGCATAAGAAAATATGTTCATTCTAGAGCTTGCTGTGTTTTTACTCGAGTAAAACAAATTGCGACACAGCAAAGTAGTGATGAACATGCTTGACACACTGTGAGATCCCAGAGGACCTCAGAGCACAAGGTAGGGGAGATGCAGTCCAAGCTCCCAAGCATGCGAAAAATAACATGATTTCACTAGGTCATTCCTACATGACGCGCAGCGATACTTATCAGAGCAGAGCACAAATAGGCTCCAAAATGACTTGTCTGACTCGGATAGATATGCGACCTTCGGGTGTGGTGTACTTGTCCATGCCGCTCTCTAGTGTGCGGACAGGCCAAACTAATCCCAAAACAGCCCACAAAGCATTGTTGGGATTACGGACACCAACGAACTTTAAGCTCTCAACCTGCTCCACTACAGCTCCGTCGATGAGAATGGGGGTGTGCTTGGTGCTCCTTTTCCTGTAGTCCACAATCATCTCCTTAGTCTTGGTTACGTTGAGGGATAGGTTGTTATTCTGGCACCACCCGGCCAGGTCTCTGATCTCCTCCCTATAGGCTGTCTCGTCGTTGTCGGTGATCAGGTTGGTGATCACTGTTGTGTCGTCTGCAAACTTAATGATGGTGTTGGAGTCGTGCCTGACCATGCAGTCGTGGTTGAACAGGAGGGGACTGAGTACAGGAGGGGACTGAGCACGCACCCCTGGGGAGCTCGAGTGTTGAGGATCAGCGTGGCAGATGTGTTGCTACCTATCCTCACCACCTGGGGGCGGCCCATCAGGAAGTTCAGGATCCAGTTGCAGAGGGAGGTGTTTAGTCCCAGGTTCCTTAGCTTAGTGATGAGCTTTGAGGGTACTATAGTGTTGAACGCTGAGCTGTAGTCAATGAATAGCATTCTCTGTTGGAATCTAGGCGGAGGAAATCCTCCTGCACATTTTAGGCAGCCTGCCGGCCCATAGAGTAGAACCAACTATTCAGTTAGATTGTGTAACTCTTGTCACAGAATTGGTCATACTATGCAGAAATGCTGGGATTTAGGGAGGGGCCATTCTACACGCAGCATGGGGTAGATGTGGAGCTTTCTCCTAAAACGTAGGATGTTGATTGTTTGACAATGATGTGTTAACCAATTCTTCCTTTACAGCTGAATTATTTATATATCCATCCTTGGTGGTTATGTAGGTTCCTTTTGTGAATGTGCTTTTTTGATGTTTACAGATTGCTATACACAATATAATGGCTCCTGTTACTCAAATAATAGTTGTTGTCCTATGCACAGTGCCCCACATTTTTAGCAAAACATTTTTTGGGGGGGAGCTTGCCTGGTTTTCATGTTATTTTGGCATTAATATGTGTCACATGTCAGTTTGCAAACAATGTAATAATAATTGAGTTGAGTTAATTGAGTTAATAAAGTCAAACACAAACATGGTCTCTTTTTGTTTTCTTGATTAAGGCAGCTCAAAAATACAGGGGTTTCAGCCTAGCTCAGTGCTTTCTGTGGTGGTGGGGCAAGCCAGCAGAAAATACGGAGAGTTGCGCCGTGATTGGCTCAGTGTTCTGTCACTCATGGGGACTTTACGTCACTGCCAAGTGTAAGAGGAGACTGAAAATTCTAGCCCTTTGGCTTGTGCCATAAAAGTGCCCATCCAAGAAGGCTCAAGGTCATTGACCACAGATAAATCACTTTACAGTATATGCACAATAGCTTTGATTGGACTGATCATGTCAACATCATACTTTCACAATCTTAACTAGCAGCCATCATCATGAATCAAGTCGACAATCTACTGGCAAATCCTTTTTAATCCTTGTCATATGAAGAGAAATAATGAAGAGAAACGATAGATGAAACGTATCGTGCCCATCGGCCATTGGACAACAAGTTGGAAATTGCAAATTCAACAAGTGGTTTGGAAGGAATCAATGACAGTGGCTGTGAGGTTCCAAAGTTTAAAATGATAAACATTGGCCATGTTGTCAATGGAGCATGATTTGTGGCCCGCTCAAAACAACTGTTAACTAGGAGTACCGCCGCGCCACCTTCCTGTTCAAGTGAGCCGAGCACAACAATGAGTCCAAAATGTATGCTGCATCATAAATTATATAATATGCCAGGGAGATATGTATACTGTAGCTAAGAAAGTAATACTAATGGTATGTTGTGTATGTAGTACGATGTTAGTAGCCCATGTGCCTCACCCTAATAATTTGGTCTATTTACCTTATATGTCCCCTTTATTTATCCTATGGCTCTGACTTAGTGTACAGGGAGAATACTGTAAAAACGTACCATGTTCTGAATTCTGTTGCTGTACATTTCAAAAGTGCTAAACAAATAGTTATATTGACTAATGTTACGTCCGTCCTTGCTCGCTCATTGTCTTAATCAAAATTATGGCTCTTATCCGCTTGTCGTCCCCTTATGGCATAGTTTGTACATCTCAATTGTCATTAGAAACCACGTTTGTTTAAGCAAGTCAGCCATATCAGCCATGTTTTTTTAAAGACAGTAAATGAGGCAGAATGAACTGTTTCGCTGCCAGACAAGGCTCCGCTGATAGCCAGGTGTAGCAGTGGTAAGATGTTGGGACAGCCTGCTGTTGGGACAGCCTGCTGTTAGGACAGCCTAACAGTTTGTGGGCACTGTTTGTCATCGTCAAAGTGCAATTAAGGTATTGTTTAGTGTTGGGCTGTGTAGTGGCTTTGCTGGCATACATTCCACTTGTTGTTTTTGCCCCACCAAAATGTACATGCTAAAATTGCCACTGCCTATGTTAATATGGCTAAGTCCATCTGAATGTATCAATGTGTGCTATGAGTAAAGTCATTGCCTTTTTTTCTCAAAAAATGATCTTTGAACCTTCACCATTGGTATGCTATTGTTGGGTGCTGTAAACTGAGATGCTGCGACACTTCATTTTCAAATTGCTGTAAACTGAGATGCTGCGACACTTCATTTTCAAATTGCTGTAAACTGAGATGCTGCGACACTTCATTTTCAAATTGCTGTAAACTGAGATGCTGTGACACTTCATTTTCAAATTGCTGTAAACTGAGATGCTGCGACACTTCATTTTCAAATTGCTGTAAACTGAGATGCTGCGACACTTCATTTTCAAATTGCTGTAAACTGAGATGCTGCGACACTTCATTTTCAAATTGCTGTAAACTGAGATGCTGCGACACTTCATTTTCAAATTGCTGTAAACTGAGATGCTGCGACACTTCATTTTCAAATTGCTGTAAACTGAGATGCTGATGAGATACGGGAGGGAGAGAGAAATCATAACCTCAAAGGCCATGCCCCAAAGGATCCTTGGGGAGGAGAGAGAGAGAACATCCCAGCACAGCAGGTCAGGAACAAAGAGAAAGAGACAATGGTAACCAAACACATTAGTGTTCAGTTAACTTCCAGTCACATCATCACGACGTACAGGATGCCATCGCAACATAACCTACTGCTTCAAAGAGGTGTGACAGAATGAGGGTTGGAGATCAACACAGAGGAGGCTGAATTCTTGAAAAGACAACAAATACAACTTTTGCATAGAGTCTTGATAAGCGTCTGCTGCTCCATTTGCTTCATTGCTCAGGTGTGTGAGCGTGAGCGTGTGTGTGTGTGTGTGTGTGTGTGTGTGTGTGTGTGTGTGTGTGTGTGTGTGTGTGTGTGTGTGTGTGTGTGTGTGTGAGCGTATGTTTGTGTGTGCGTGTCTGTGTGTGTGTGTAGGGAGCTAGCTATTTACATGTTACATTTGAGTAATTTAGCAGATGCTCTTATCCAGAGCGATTTACAGTTAAGAGCATTCATCTTAAAATAGCTAGGTGGGACAACAAGCTATGGGGGTGTCAATGTGAGGAGCCTGGTTCCACTATTGGGGTGCCATGACAGAGAAGAACTTGGACTGGGCTGAGCGAAGTGCTCGGTTTTGGAGTGTAGGGTTTGAGCATAGCCTGAAGGTAGGGAGGGCAGTTCCTCTTTCTGCTCCATAGGCAAGCACCATGGTCTAGTAGTGGATGTGAACTGCAACTGGAAGCCAGTGTAGTGAGCGGAGGAGTGGGGTGACATGGGAGAACTTGGGAGGTTGAAAACCAGGCGGGCTACATAGTTTTGGATAAATTGCAGGGGTTTGATGGGGAGCCCAACCAACAGCGAGTTGCAGTAGTCCAGACGGGAGATGAAAAGTGCCAGGATTAGGATCTGCGCCACTTCCTGTGTGATGTAGGGTCGTAATCTATGGCTGTAGAGCATAAACCTGCAGGAGTGAGTCACTGCTTTGCTGTTTGCAGAGAACTACAGGGTGTTGTTCAGGGTCATGCCAAGGTTCTTTGCACTCTGAGAGGGCGACACTGTGGGGATATCTCAGACATCTAAAATACGTATTTCCCAGACATTGGGTTCTGAATGAAAGGTATTTTCCGTATGGTTAAAATACATCATTTCCAGGGTGTTGAAAAGGCATCAATTCAGGACGTAAACAAACACATATTTTCCAGTCTTTGAAATCAGGTTCATTTTCGGTTCTGAATGAAAGTTGAAAATACGTATTGTAAGGAAACAGCAGGGAGCAGGTCTCGAACCTTCGACCTTCGAGCCCGAAGTCTGGCGCGCTGTCGACCGTGCCTGCCGCGAAAGCATGCTCTAACGGCAGAGTCGATTTCCGCGCTTATAAACCCAGGGTCGTTACAGTATTTTACAGACGTTGAAAATATGTCTTTTCCGGACGTTGAAATCAGGCTAATTTTTTGTTCTGAATGAAAGTTGAAAACAAGTCATTTATAGACTTCTATGTTTGGGCCAAATCAAGGCTGGTCCATACCGGAAAGAAATCCGAATCAAACATTGACATCTATGATTGATTCAGATTTGTTCCAGACAGGACCAAGACTCAATGTCAGTGGATGTGAAAATCAAGGCCGGTCCACACCAAAAAAACAAGTCCAAAATGCGATGGCAGCGCTTACTGATGTGTTTTTTTTTAAATGTATTTTTATTTCACCTGTATTTAACCAGGTAGGCTAGTTGAGAACAAGTTCTAATTTACAACTGCGACCTGGCCAAGATAAAGCAAAGCAGTGTGAACAGACAACAACACAGAGTTACACATGGAGTAAACAATTAACAAGTCAATAACACAGTAGGAAAAAAAAGAGAGAAAAAAAGAGTCTATATACAACGTGTGCAAAAGGCATGAGGAGGGAGGCGAATAATTACAATTTAGGAGATTAACACTGGAGTGATAAATGGTCAGATTGTCATGTGCAGGTAGAGATACTGGTGTGCAAAAGAGAAGAAAAGTAAGCAAATAAAAACAGTATGGGGATGAGGTAGGTAAATTGGGTGGGCTATTTACAGATGGACTATGTACAGCTGCAGCAATCAGCTGCTCAGATAGCAGATGTTTAAAGTTGGGGAGGGAGATAAAAGTCTCCAACTTCAGCGATTTTTGCAATTTGTTCCAGTCACAGGCAGCAGAGAACTAAACTGGAAGGAAAGGCGGCCAAATGAGGTGTTGGCTTTGGGGATGATCAGTGAGATACACCTTCTGGAGCGTGTGCTACGGGTGGGTGTTGCCATTGTGACCAGTGAACTGAGATAAGGCGGAGCTTTACCGAGCATGGACTTGTAGATGACCTGGAGCCAGTGGGTCTGGCGACGAATATGTAGCGAGGGCCAGCCGACTAGAGCATACAGGTCGCAGTGGTGGGTGGTATAAGGTGCTTTAGTAACAAAACGGATGGCACTGTGATAAACTGCATCCAGTTTGCTGAGTAGAGTATTGGAAGCTATTTTGTAGATGACATCGCCGAATAGACAGTTTTACTAGGGTAATTTTGGAGGCGTGAGTGAAGGAGGCTTTGTTGCGAAATAGAAAGCCGACTCTAGATTGGATTTTAGATTGGAGATGTTTGATATGAGTCTGGAAGGAGAGTTTACAGTCTAGCCAGACACGTAGGTACTTATAGATGTCCACATATTCTAGGTCGGAACCATCCAGGGTGGTGATGCTAATCGGGCGTGCGGTTGCAGGCAGCGAACGGTTGAAAAGCATGCATTTGGTTTTACTAGCGTTTAAGAGCAGTTGGAGGCCACGGAAGGAGTGTTTGTATGGCATTGAAGCTCGTTTGGAGGTTAGATAGCACAGTGTCCAAGGAAGGGCCAGAAGTATACAGAATGGTGTCGTCTGCGTAGAGGTGGATCAGGGAATCGCCCGCAGCAAGAGCAACAGTTAGCATGATTTTATGAATGCCCATCTATGTGGTAAGCCTGCCGTTTGTAAAGCACCTTAAAACTTCCAAAACACGTCGGCTCGTGCTTACTGGGGTGTAGCCTAACATGTTAGCCTGCAATTTTATGAATGTCCATGCATGTGGTAGGCTCACCATTTGTAAAACAGGCCATTGTCCAGTCCATATCACTTTGTCCTGTTTTTAGGATTTATGCTGTTTGCTAACATGACAATGTATTTTTTAAATTGTTTCGATTGGGTACCATTTAGGTTAGGCTATTTGATTGGAGAAACCTGCGTGATGTAAAAAGTGTCCGTCTCATTACATTGTCATACATTTTACCTCCAGCCTGTAGTCTGCACAAAAGGCCACATACTCTTTCTACCTCATCCTATATATGCTACATGATTTATGTTAGATCATTCTTTGGACGGAACGTTGGTGGAGCGCTGCAGAGATGCGTCTCTCCAACAGCACCCTGGAGAGGTGCACTGGGAATGGACGATCAAAATATTTTGCAACCCTGCCTTTGACAAAGTGCACACTGCTTATCAGAGGGCGCTCACCTAAAATGCCCATATACCACTGGTTGAGAGAAATTGTACTTGTTTTTTGGGCAGAATTATGTGAGGTTTTGTGTGTTGTTGTTGGAGGTGCGTCTTGGTCAGTTTAGCTCAGAAAATGCCGCCCTTGTCAATCTGCCGCCATAGGTGGCCGCCTACTGGTCGATTTCCAAGGCATTCCTCGTCCATCGCGCTTTTGGCGGTAGGTGCACCAGATTCTATCTACTATTAGGCCTAAGGCTGGCCAATCGGATGGCTCCGATTACCACGTCTGCTGTACGTAGCAGGCATACGAAAAAACGAAAGCACAATTGATACTGTTAGATTTGGAAAAGTTGAATACCACAACTACAGAGACTGTCAACGAATACAGCAAAGAGCTGCTGTTTTTATGAGAGCGTTTGTGTTGAAGTATTTACTCAGCACTGTCAACACTTCTGTGGTGGTATTGAATGAATAGGAAAGTGTATCGATAGGCTTGCGTTGTTATTAATGCTTTGTTTAATATCGAGGAATATTTCACATTCTCTGCTCATAAGAGTAACAACATGAATTTGTGCACGAGGCAGAAATAATGCAGGGAGACTTGAGTTTTGCTATTAGCTGGAAGATGAATTCCCTGTCTGGTCCGTGTCACTGGAGGAAAGGGAGAGCGGTGGGATGTTGAGAGGCGGACCCTCAGTCTGCTGCCCTCTCCTCCCGCTGAGACAGACCATCAGATGCAGGCACCCTCAGCCCAGTAAAATACAAATAAAAAACAAATTATTGAAATGTATGCTCACTCAGCTGTGCCTCACAAGTAATACAACAACTGATCTATTACCGGTGTGATCATATAGCCTTCCTCAAATGTTAATATATATATATATATATATTATCACCGCATATTGGCTTTACTTGAATTGCCCTGCTAATGCATTGTTGTTTGAACCATTTAAAATAAATAATAATAATTATATATATATATACACATATACACATATATATATTTTTTTTAAATGGTTCAAACAACAATGCATTAGCAGGGCAATTCAAGTAAAGCCAATATGCGGTGATAATATATATAGCCTACTGCACAAACCTCATTACTACAGAACTGTTTTTAATAGGTTAGTGTTGCATAGGCTTACGTTGACATAGGTCATGTTAAAAACAAATCTGAGAGGTAGATCTCGACCTTGATTTGGACTCAAAGTGACATTAACTCAGAAAAGGTTGGGGACCACTTATCTAGGAGGATGAGAACAGAAGACAAAGAGTCAGCTTTGACAGTGTGGAGAGCCTCCGTGACACCGAGAAGAGCAGTCTAAGGTTGAGTGACCCGTCTTGACTTGAAGCTGTACTTGTCAGGGTCGTTAAGATGGTTCTGAGAGAGATAGCGAGAGAGTTGATCAGAGACCGCACGCTCCAAGTGTTTTGGAAAGAAAAGAAAGAAGGGATACAGGTCTATAGTTTTTGACGTCAGATTAATTGAGTGTTGGTTTCTTGAGGAGGGGAGCGACTCAGGCATTTTGAAGTCAGAGGGAGCCAGTGGTCAGGGATGAGTTAATGAGAGAATTGAGCAATGGGACAAGGTCTCCAGAGATGGTCTGTAGATGGAAGGAGGGGATGGGGTCGAGCGGGCAGGTTGTCGGGAGGCCAGACCTCACTAGTCGCAGGATTTCATCTGGAGAGAGAGGGGAGAAAGAGGTCAAGGAGTGGGGTCGTTCTGTGTGAATGTGACCAGTGGACTCAGTAGGCTGAGTGAAAGAGAAGCAGGTGTTGTCAACCTTCTTTTCAAAGTGGTTGACAAGTCGTCCGCAGAGAGGGACGGGGGAGGAAAAGGTAGAAAAGAGGGTTAGAGGCAGAAGCTCCAAATGTAGACTGATAGAAAGTGGCTTTAGAAGCGGATACAGGGGAAGAGACAGTAGAGAGGAGGGAGTGAAAGATGATAGGTCCTCTAGAAGTTTAATTTTCTTCCATTTTCGCTCATTTGACCGCAGCCCTGTTCTCTAAGCTCGCAATGAGTCACTCAGCCACGGAGCAGGAGCAGAGGGCCGAGCCGGCCGGAAGGAAAGGGGACACTGTGAGTCATAGGATGCAGAAAGGGGGGTCAGAAACGCTGAGTCAGGAGGGAGAAGGATTTAGCAGAAGGGAGAGATGATATGATAGAAGAGGCGTGGGAGACGGAGCAAATATTGCGACGGCGAATGACCGTCTGTGTAGGGTCTGAGTGGTGAGGGTTGGAGGAAAGGGAGACAGAAAAGGAAACAAAGTGGTGATCAGAGACCTGGAGGGGGGTTGCAGTGAGGTTAGTAGGCAAACAGCCTTGAGTAAAGATGAGGTCAAGCGTATTGCCTGCCTTGTGAGTGGGAGGGGACTGGGAATGTGTGAGGTCAAAAGAGGCAAGGAAGGGAAAGAGAGAGTTGGATTATGAATTGAAGGCAAGACGTCGGGAGGTTGAAGTCGCCTAGTACAAAGAGTGGTGAGCCATCGTCAGGAAATGAGCTCATCAAGGTGTC